>NC_056731.1:673185076-673262576 GCF_019279795.1 Protopterus annectens
TCCACACATAGAAAAATAACATGCAATAGAAGAAGAGCATTTGGTGTTGGTGTACTGCACAATATGCAGAATGCATCCTAGATGGAACATACACATGTAGATGGACTCTAGTGCAGCTACCAGACACAGTGTGAAAGTCTTTTAGAGATTAGGCAAGATATAAAATATATATCACAGGATTTAACCCTCAGCCTAAGTAGTGTAAAAAATACTGAGGACCTCAATTGCTATCTGAGCAGCAACACTGTGGCATATACAGGTCCTGAAGAATGTATCTCTCTGGTCTGTTGTACCACCTGGGACTAAAGAGCAAATCTGCAGTTACAGCTCCTCCCATGAAGATGACACATGTAGATGGCTACATCTATTACTGGTAAAGGTAGCAAAAAGAAAACAAATAGGCGGTGCCTAAGGAAGAACACTAACCACAGTGAGTGGAAAGTGGTCACCTTTTGGCATCATAAGGAGATGAATTGGTGCAAACCACAAGGATAGACTATGCCACAGACAATATGGTGACATAATGAACAATCAACATCTGGAGAGTATGTAAACTTCTAACATCCCCAGAAAAATTGTCTAAGAAATCCTACAGGAGATGATCATGATTATATTGCAGACACAGCCTATGAGAAAATTACTCACCAAAGTGGTAACAGGGGCCCATAAGAAGGGCACACAGCATTCTCCAGATAGTTTAATAACAGTGAAGAACTTTGGTTTACTATGATTTTACTGAGGTGCACTTGATGAAATGCACTTGGCGTGAAGTCTGTAATTCAAACATTGAAAATGTCAAAATCTGATATTCCCGATGTACAAATCTCACCCCTACCTATACCCATTTTAACGCTTGTTCCTAGGCTGAATTTGGTATGTATTTCAGCTGTATCAGAATTTGGCCATATGACTTTTCACAGAAGTGAGTCAAAGATATGATCATTTGACCGAGAGCACTTCAGTAAAATCATAGTAAACCAAGAACTTTAATTCATCAATGTTCCCATTTCAGGAAAGAATGTGTCATCACATTATTGTAGCAGAAAAAGCTAATAACAGCACACTTCTAATATTTACAACACAGAACCTGCAGGACATGGCATGTTCAGATCTTTGTTGATAGGCAGCACATACCCCCCAACCACCACATACACACATGCACACATAAAAAACAACGAAAAGGCACCAAGTAGCAAACAGCAAGTAGCAACACATGCACACATACTCTGTATGCCTCTGGCTCCACCCTTTAAATAGCTATGCTGGATCTGAAGGCTGCTGTCTGTGACATTCCAGGCAGCATATAATTTTTTTGACCCATCTTTATAACTCCCATTTTACACAGTGCCATAGGTATACATTTTATTTATTTAAACTTTGTTGACCAGATTAGTCCCACTAAATAAATTTGACCAGAGCAACAGGGAACTTCTCTCCCTCTTTCTGATCACAAGGTGGTACCAGAGGGTTGCCACTAGTACCTGGAGAAATCAAAGATGGTGCAGCAAACGGGAAAACAAAAAAATGGACTTCCAGCAGAATAATGAAATATCACAATCAGACACTGTAACAGAGGAAATTATTTTTTATAAAGCTGGGGGAAGAAGGCTTCGAAACTCCCATGTAAACAGAGATGAAGAATTAGAATGAGCCAATTAATGATGATGATGTAAGGTATAGTACTCTGTTAGATGGCCTTCTAGGAGAGATAACAAAGGAGGTGATGTCAGATTAATCAGGAAAATTAGCTGGATTACCAGAAAGTGCTGACAGCATTCTGGGATATGCTCAGTCAGAAGAGTACATGGTGTTGCTGTGAGAAGTAAAAACTTTCAGATATGTAGAAATGGTAAACAAAGGAAAGAAAGATGTTGTGACTGAAACACACAAATTCAAGGAATAATGCAAGGGCAACAGAACTAGAAGAGAAGACAAGTGGTAAGAATCAAATCAAAGAGCAGTGACATTATTAACAGGTATAAAGCTATAGGTAGTAGTATTTTACCTTTGGAGTTTAAAGTATGGGGTATAAGTGCATAAAACACTTAGGGACAGAATACTTCTGTGGCATTACTTTTGAAACTTTTAATTTACTTGAAATATGTATTAATGAAGAGAAAAAGAACTCGTGCAACACCGAATGACTGCATTTAGAGAATTTTGGATGACAGTTACGGAAGAGAATAAATGTGCAGTTCAAAACATCTGACATAGAATAGCTTTAGATAAAATATTCATTGGACTATTTCTAATGAGATTAAACTTACAAGATGGCTGCAGACTGACCAACAGCTTGGCTTGAATACTCCCAGTGTGAAAAAAAGGGTTAAGGGCCAGAAACTCTGCAAGTTTTATTAATTTCAGTTACTAGGTAGTAAGTATAGCACCTGGATGCCAGCAAAGAAGAAACCTAGAGAGCCTGAAAGAAAATCATCTAGAATTGGGGAAGAGAAAACACTGACTGGGAAGAATTCTGCAGCTGCTCAGTAAAAGGTAGTTCAAACTCCAGCTTTGGTACAAGATATGGCTTTCAGTCAGGGGCATCTCATGCTATTGGGCTGCACCCCCCCCCCAGAAAATAAAACAAACTTAAATAATCCCTCTGCAAAATGGCAGTTTTGGAAGAAAAGGTGGAGGGTTTGCAATTAATCAATAATTCTAATGATCAGAGTTGTAAATTACTTTTATTTCAGAAATGCATGTAGATTCTTTTATTTTGTCAGCTGCTCAACTTAATAGTACTAATATTAAAAAAGTGTCCCTTCTTTGATAGGTTCCTAGCTGTATTGTGCAGCTATTTTATATTTTTGCATCACATTTTTGGTCCATTTTTCATAAAATTGTGGTTTTCTGGCAAATTAGTGGCAAATCATTAAAGATTGAAGTTAGAAAATAATGACAGACATTTTAGTTTCAGATTTTATACCCTTCAGAATCTTCATACTAATGCAAGACCTACTATTCTATTAACTTTCTATGTTTGTAAGAGCAATATTTAAAAATATTCCTTATTTTTGGGCCTTTGTCCCACTTCTATTTATGGCTTTGTCCAGATTTCTTGCTCTGAGGTTGAGAGATATGACAAATGTGTCAGGGCCATCACCATCAGCCAGACATTTCAAATTGCGACATACTTGTTGCACCCCACTCCCCCATGTAGTGACTCTAGATGTGTGCAAGCAAGGTAAGGAGCAGTTATGCAGTGTAAGTGTGCAGAGTATCCCCCCATCCAAGGTAGACACAAGTACTACAATGGATTTTCATCTGTCCTTGATTTTGCAGAATGTTCTGGTTTTCTGTCATATTTTATACTGTTGATTTATGCTTCTTATTATTCAGAAAATGCATGTTGTTGCAGTGCCTGTTGCTCTGAGTTTAAGTAGCAATGCTTTAATGGCCATCAGGTAAGCTTGTCTGAGACTATAAGATGCAAAGATTTAATAAGCATACTGTTAAAGAATTACCAACATTGAAAGCCTTTTAGTTGTTGCCATGCAGAGAATATTTACATAACTAGATAACATATAAGCAGCCTTGAGTACTGAAAGGCATATGACAGTTTTTGTAATAAAGGACAGGATTACAGTATTTTCAAAAGCTCGTTACATTTGTTGGAGACATGCGGTCATCTTTTCAGGCTTTACCTGCAAACTAAACAGAATGTCAATCTATCATATGTGGCCCAAAACCAGTGCAGTAATCTTTTAAGAAATTTATATTAGCTTATTTCTTGTTTGCTGTTCATTTTATACTTTGATCATGTTCTCTCCTTGAAACAAGTAGATAGCTGTTGTCAGGCAGCAGGTCTTTTTTGGATAAGAAACATTTTTGCAAGTGGGGGTATCACAGAGATTGCTACTTTCTGCATGTTACTTGGTACTTTTATAAAGCTGAATATAAATTATAATTAGAACTGCAGTGCAAGGAGAAGTGGTTTGAGTTGAGTGCGGCTTTTTTTTTATACTTGACTTTAACTGGCATTCCGGTAATATATTTAAAAAATAATTTATTTTTTCATGCCTCACAACCTTTTTGTTTCTAGCTAGATATTAAGTAAGCTGTCATGTAGCCAATTCACTGAAATATTTTTCTTCTAAGCTTCATTTTGTCTTGATTGGACTCTCATAATGATGTTTTGGCACCTAGGGCAGCATATTTAATTAAAGTCCCAGTTTTGTGGTTTTGAGGATAGCTCCTCTCCTGTCTAGTTGACCACACCCCTTCCTATTGGCCACACCCATTCAGCTGTCTCCTGCAGCCCCGATTGGATTTGAAGTCACCAGCCACCACTGCTTCCAGTAATCTAGAGGAGAAGATAAATCAAATGCGGTCTGAGCTGAAAAAAATAAATGAAACATTGAAGGCATATATAAACTCAAATAACAAAAAGCTGGAAAAATGAAAGAAGCTTTAAACAGCTATTCAGATGAATTCATAATACTGCAAAAAGCAGAGGATGAAGTGAAGAAAAGGCTGGCTGAGTATGAGAGTGCTCATGAATAACTGTTTCAAATAATGGTAGCATTAGAGGATAGAGCATACAGTCAAAACCTGAGATTTTCTGCTGAACCAGAGAAACTGGAAGGAACAGACAGTTTTAATTACATGAAACAGAAATAAGCAACTGGAATTGTATTCCACTGTAAGATTTATTAACTGAAAGGGCACATCATGTACAAGCTTTGAACCTGGCAATGAGAAAGCAGAGAACACCTTTATCATTAAAAATGCAATAATGCCAGTAGAAAGAAATGACCCTGACAAAGCTGTGGCAAAAGAACAAAGTATTAAAAATTGGAGAGAGCACAGTGTTTGTGGAAAATGATTATTCAATGTACATCAGTCAGAAGAGAGGCAGATTTATTCCAGCAATCAGGAAATGTTGAGAAGCAGGTGTAAAATTCAAGTTGCTGTATCCAACTGCCTTTAGAATATTTTTTTTCCTGGAAGAAGAAAGCCATTTTTGATGCAGAATAGGCTAAGGAAAAATACTAATATTTATCCAACAAAAAGTAAGCCATCAAATAGAAGGGGATTTTGTTTCTCATTTTTCTGATATAAAGCTTATAGAAAGACTGCCAATGAAGTGTTTTCCAATGTTCCAAAGGAAAATGCATAAGTGATCAAAAAAAGCATAGGGGCTGACTAAAAGAATAGGAATAGATTGGACTTGAACTGGAGTTTGGGGTTAGGAGATGGAGATGAGCAGGAAAAAGACCAGTAAAATTGAAATTAGTGAATAAATGTGAGACTATAAGGATCAATCACATTTCTGAAATAAAGCTTTACAAGAAAACGTGGAAAGACTGCACTTTTGTTGACTTTTTTAAACTTGGGGACTGAAATGTATATGTCCCACTTTGTGTCATAAATGTTTGGAAGGACACTGAATGGAAGGAGGAAAGAAAAGAAAATTTTTGTTCTTAACAGCATTTGTATGAGACATTTCTTGATATATATTGAATGTTATAAAGTATTTCATTTATTGGAAAGCCTAAAGAAGAAGAAGTTCTATGTAATAAAGATGCTACAGTAAAAAAGTGCCGTTTTTTCTTTTTCTTTTACAGTTTAAGAATTGTAGGCATTACAATGCAAAAAGAGAATAATGGCTGGACAAAAGCACGTTTAAGTTCAAATGTTGTAATCTTGAGTTGCTGAGGTATGGGATGGTGTGTAAAAGTGAACAGATTATAATATGTTTTCTCTTACCTTTGCATAGGTGAAGGTCTGGATTAAGGTCTTTAGGTTAATCTAGTAACACTTTTTGTGTGTGTAAGGAAGTAAATAACAAGAGACAGGGCCTGGTTCTAAAAGACTTGCTCTCAGTGTAAGTGACTACTTACACTTAGAACAGGGTCTTTTGGAATCTGGTCTACAAAAAAGCCTGTTTTTCCATAGGTGTTACACTGAAGTAAGTCACTTACACTAGGAGTAAATCTTACAGAATTAGGGCAGACTTACACTGAGAGGATCTCTTTTGGAGTCTGGCCCACTGACTGTAATGAAAAGTTTTACTTTGGCAAATAAACATTCAGTGTAAGTTCAGAGATTGGCAGATCTGTATGTACATTTATTACTTGTGTTTCCATGGAGACAGGATGACTATAGTAGTAATAGAAGTCAGAACACTTTTTTAAGGCTACAGGTTAATATTTTCTTAATGCATATTTTGATGATATGGGCAAGTGCCAGCATAGCCAGCTGGACAGTTAATATTTTCTTAATGCATATTGTGATGATATGGGCAAGTGCCAGCATAGCCAGCTGGACTTTTGTAAAGAATGATATGTCTTTGAATATCAAGTTGATTTATACAAGATGCTTGCATTACAAATGTATTAGAACTGTATGGCATTTGTATATCAAACTGATTTGTACAGATGCTTGTGCTGAATATGTATTTGGTGTTTGTGAGCTTTGCTTGTGTTAATTGTGTTAAAATGTATCAACAGTGCACCCTGCTGGAATGAAAAGAAATGTACATGCATTACTGCAACTGAATAAGTCGTACCAGCTTGCTTACTTTAAGAAAAATAAGGGAAATGTAAATGAGCTGTTAAACCACTAAAATATCACTAAAATCACTAAAATATTACCCCACATTGCTGAATAGGATCAGAGATGCTGATAAGTCTAGAAAAAAGCCTTTGTTCATTATCTCAGTAAAAAGAGGGGAAGCCCAAGGCACTGGCATAAACATTTAGATCTGTATTGTAGCTGTTAATGCTAAATTCCTGTCTCAGCTTCAAAGGGGAAATCTGTGAGAACTTAGAGTCAGGCAGCCAGATGAGGTCATTCTGCTGGCCCTCTTAGAAATTATATTTTAGATATTACAAAGAGAAATCTCAGAGTATTGAGTATTCTGTTTGGAGGCCTGACTAGAAAGACTGTTCACATATTTCATATTGCCTTGCCCAAGTAAGTTATTAGGGAACAGTAATTTATCTCAGATTTAGTCAGGAATATAGTGAAGTTTAGTTTAAAGAGTGCTTGTTTTTCCTTATTTGTATGAGCTTGTCCATCAATGTTAATTTCAATATTTTCTGTGATCTGAACTCTGTGGTTTACTGTAAATATACACTCAATATTTGTCATGTTTATTTATTATTTATTATTAAATATATTTAAAACTTTTATTGTGGCTCGTCTTTGGAGAAAAATCTAACCTTTGAGAGTACTCATATTTATCTGGTGTCTGTATATAGTGCATGCATGTTTTTACATGTGTGTGTGTGTGTGTGTGTGTGTGTGTGTGTGTGTGTGTGTGTGTGTGTGTGAAAACTAGATCTTAAAGAGTGTGTGCATGTCAGCTACTTGGGGCAGGGACATGAAGCACTGGGTTTACAGAGAGGGTGCTGGAGGACTTGGTTTGCACATTCAGTTGAGGACCTAACTCTACATCTGTACAAGTGGAGAGTCTTACTGGTGACCTGGAGAGAGACAGATATAGAGAAATCCAGACTCCAGGCTGAGTATGTTCCCTGCGTGCTCTTAAGGAAAATTGTACTTGACGCAGAGTGGTCTGCATCTTGAAATACTGAGTGTATCCAGTTGTACTCCAAGTGCATGTCCCTCTCCAGTGTCAGTGGTGAGGATTCAGGCTCCTTGATTACTGGCCCAGTGTAGGGATGTCACATATTGGTGGCAGTGGTGGGCATCACACATAAGTTGTTTTTTTTTTTCATATTGGAGGGGATTTAGATAAGAAAAAAAACCCCAGCAATTACAGTAAGTAGAAGCATGCATCTCAGCATGGATATTTTAATATTAGGTAAAGTTATACCTGTGTATGTGCAACTGAAAAGTTTATTTTATTTATTTTACATTTGTTTACCAGGAGAGTCCAACTGGGCAAGGCGCCCATTATCAGTGGAGGCCCATGGAGAAAGGCTCCACAGAGATTATCACAACAGTTTTAATAAAAAAAGTACTTTAAATGCAGAAAATAATAATTTCAGCATTGGGTAAACATACAATGAAGTACATGAACAAACTATACAATAGAAGGAGGAAGCTACTAAATGATAGAGCAAAATCCCAAAAAGGGAAGGCATCACTGATCAGTATTAGCAAAAAACTATGGGCACTCATAAAATTGTCTAAGGCCAGCTTCGAGAGAAAAATTGCACAGGACACTAAGGATAATCACAAGGCTTTCTTTAGTTATGTTAGGAACCTGGGTGGTAATTCCCAGATATGCTCAGAATTAGTCCAAAATGACAAAAAATACACTGAACCCACAGACATTGCCAACATCCTAGCTGACAGGTTCAGCACAAACTCCCCCCACCCTCCCCACCAAAAGGGCAAATATCTATCCCAGCAGAGTGCTGCCCCCCTGACATCGCTGATGCTCAGGTAAGAGCCGCCCTCTCCAAAGCAAAAAACACAGCATCAATGGGGCCAGACGGTGTCCATGCACTCCAAGAAGAGCTTAACCCAAACATAAAAATACTGTTCAATCTCAGCCTTACTACAGGATATGTGCCCAAAGAGTGGTGCACAGCAACAGTGGTCCCTCACCATAAAGGTGGTGCCTCAACAGATCCTGGAAACTATCGCCCCATAAGCCTGGCTAGCTTGGTCTGCAAAGCTATGGAAAGGATCATCATGGACCTCATAAATAAAGATATTGGGGACCTACAGACACTGGATCCTACCCAGTTCGACTTTGTTAAGGGCAGATCCTGCCTCTTAAACCTGGTTGATTTCTTTGAAACAGTCACCAAGGCCATTGACGAGGGGAAGGTGGTCCACACAGCCTACCTGGACCCCTTCGATACAATACCCCACTCGGGCATTATAGATAAGTTCACCAGCTTAAATATAAACCCCTATGTCACTAGATGGATTGCAAACTGGCTCAAGGACAGAACCCACATGGTTAGAATTGCTGGAGCCATGTCAGACTCCAAACCACTTACAAGTGGTGTCCCACAAGGCTCAGTCCTGGGACCTCCGGTATATATTTCTTGGAGGTACAGGCCAACATGGAAGGACTGTGGCTGACCAAGTTCACAGATGACTGCAAACTGGGTGCCATAATTGACTCTCCAGCCGACACAAGCATCCTCCAAAAGGGCCTCATAGAAACAGACAAATGGTGCCAGAGCCATGGCCTCAAGCTAAATGCCAAAAAGTGTATAGTCATCCCCTTTGGCAAAAACAAAGTGCCCACAAATTACCACATAGGTGGTAATCCATTAAGTACAGAAGACGTAATTAGGGACCTGGGGACCAAAGTTGATAGCAATCTCTCATTTGACAACCACGTGGCCAAAGTGGTTAGAAAAACATTTTATATAGTCCACCTAATCATGAAGGGATTCACATCTAGATCAGGGGAGGTCATCGTGCCTCTTTAGTCATCCCTCATCAGGCCCATAATTGAGTACAATGCCCCTTTTGGGATGTACCTTACCAGACACCTGCAGCAACTAGAAAGACCCCAAAAGTACCTCACCAAGAGGATCAAAGGGCTCAAACAGATGCCATATGCTGCCCAGTTAAAGAAACTCCAGCTCTACTCAGTGGCATACCGCCTGTTCAGAGATCTGTGCCTGACGATAAAGCCATGTCCAACTCGGAATTAATGGACATGCTGCACCTCAGAAAATCCAAATCCCATCGAGAGCACACAGCGCGAGAGACTTGAACCTCAGCACTGAAATAAATAGGACATGCTGGATTCATAACCCAGAGGCTCCCTTCACTCTGGAATAAAATCCCAGTCCAGGTTAGGCAGAGTCCCTCATTGACTCTCTTCAAGAGGAATCTTGATGAGTGGATGGGAGATCGTAGGTTTACCCCGGGTATCACTTTTGTGTCACTGTTAGGCAGAGGCACAGTATACTAACCTCGAAAACGGGCATAGCAAAATAAATTTAAAATGGGTGGCGAAAGCCAAACACATTCTGGCTAGGCTTATAAATGCCCTAGGGCAGATAGCCTAGGATGAACCTATGAACCTATGAACCTATGAACATTTAGTACAGTTATTAGATAGTACAGATGGGTACTTGGTAACAATTAATATAACGGTTTGTGCATTAAAGTAAAACATGTTATTTGAGTACAGAAGAGAAGAGAGGAGGTGATGTATGTTTACACAGTACAGATCAACTTTAACATCAGCACTGGGTTAATCTACATACTGATTAAATGTATCCAATTTGCTTATAATATCAAGTACAAACAGTATATATTAAGAAACAGTGAGATGTAGGTATATATGCTTCAGCAATATCAGCAGTTGAACTATAGTATATCATAATGAAGATAGTGAACTAGGTATAGTTGAGTATGTTGCAGATCTGTTTTGGGGAGCTACCCAGGGCCTGTACAGTTACAGATCATGACCTGTATAAATGGGATCCGAAGATTTTTTTGAAGTTGTTTTTATTTTCAGTGGTCCTGCTTTCTAGGAGCATGGCGTCCCATGTTTTAGTGACAAAGGAGGCCTAGAGGGAGTCTTCAGAGCTATTCTTGCATTTGGTTACATTGATTAATGTTTGAAGAGCTTAGTGTGCATCTATTGGAGAAGATATTCAGCAGGCCTTATAATGCCGTTTTTTTTTACAAATTATATAGGATTCAGTGGGCTATTGTCAGTTGGTGGAAAGTGAATAGGTTTGGTAATTCAAGCCATGAGGGTTGTTTGAGTGCTAGGCAGTGATGTGTACTGTAGGATGACCCTGTAGTGAACTGACTATTTTATTGTAGCAACTGTTTAGCTTGGCTAAGTCAGATTATTTTAAATTGATGAGTATGGTGGAGGCATAGAGAAGTGTGGAAATTAGGTGGGTTCTAGCGATGGGGGCCTTACTATTGTTGGTGAGGTACGTTTTGCATCTATATAGGGTTCTGAGTTGTTTATGGACTTTTTTATGGTATGTGTGATGTGCAAATCAAATTTCATGTTGTTATTTACGATGACTCCTAGCAGCTTGGTATGTGAGACAGATGTGATTGGGGTGTTGTTAGCTCAGTATATTGTAAATGGATGAATGGGGTCTATGGCTTTTGTAGGATGATATAAAATTAACTGTGTTTTTTGGGGTTTAGTATGAGTTGAGAGTTATTTAGCCAGGTTTCCACAGCTGTAAAGGATTCCTGTGTTAATTTTTAGAGTTTGGGGAGAGATGTGGTGGAGCATATTAGTATGGAGTCATCAGTGTACTGGACTAAAGTGGCATGCATGGTAACTTTGTGTAGTTTATTTGTGAAAATGGTTTGTGACAATTTTTCTTATTAGGATGGTTAAACGTTATTACTTGAAGATGTACATAGTTTTGTGAGTTTGTTTTAAGTTAAGTTCTAGGGGTGTTCTATGAGTGTGTTTCTTTTTTGATCAATGGATTTCATTAAAACAAAAAGGTTTGTATAATGTGGCATAGGTACAAATAGAGATTAAAAGAAATAACTCTATGAGATCAAGCTGCCAAGCATTATTGGGTGCAGATAACACAAGGGTTGGAAATTCATTTTAAAAAGCTGTGATGCATGCTAGGTAGGAATATTAATTTCTTGTCATAATGTCTACCCTAATCATATTATTTTGGAGCATGAATGGCTTCACAGGTATAGACAAAAAGGTAAGAGTACTGAATTGTATTAAGAAAAGCAGAGTGCAAATAGCAATGCAGAAGGAAACACATTTGGAAAGAAGTGAGCCTGTAAATTTGATAAAGAAAGTATTTAGGATGGATATTCAGCATAATATCAGGGAGAAAAGAAAAGGGAAGTACTTATACTATTTGCTAGATGAGCTTCAATAGTGATAGATGAGGGAAAAAGATAGTAACGATTAGTTTGAGATAGTAAAGGGCAACTGGCAAAGGAGGAAGATTGCACTGACACGTATTTATATTTCACCTACAACTACTACTATGGAGCTTAAGAACATTTTGAGGAAAATAATTAGCTTTTAGCAGGGAATATTATTTATAGGTGGGGACAGAAACTTGATTTGCTGCAGGGAAGATGTATCTGGGGGACCTAGAAGGGGAAATATAACAAATGAGAGTAGCTTTCTTAAGACATTTATGAAAATATTTGGTATGGAAGACATTAATTTAGTAGTAGGAACTTGGAGACAATTGTCATATTATACCCCAAGGTACAATGACTGGAATAGACTAGACCTAAATTGTATTTCACAAGAACATGTGCATTTATTTGAAGGTTTCAACACGCATCCATTAGCTGTTTCAGATCATGCGCCAATAACAACTAAGATAAAAAAGCAGGGTTTGTTTGTGTCTTTAATTCGCCAAGCGGAACTGTCCGCTAATGCAGTAGAGTTTCTGGCTTGCCGGGCCTAATGCACAACCTTCAACGAAGAAATGCCCCACACAGAAGACGCTCTAACTGAGAATCAAACGGGCAACGTCTAACTGTGAGGCGACAACGCTACCACAGCACCACCACCGCAAAATAGACATTGTTTTTTCTCTACCTGCTTATTAAAATGAAAGGAATTTAAAGAGTGGGTAGTAGAAATTATTCTAGAACTATTAGGGAAGACAGAAATTTCTTCAGAAGTTACAGCTAGTGAGTAGGTTAAAAAAATAAGTGGAGTTTAGAAATATGCTAGAAATAAAAGAGAAAAAGATATGGCTATGAAGTGACAAGAATTATTTACAGGGCTGGCAAAGGTTAAAGTATTGCAGAATAGGGGTCTCTCATAGAACAAGAACACATACAACTGCAGACTGCTAAAGATAAAATAAAGGAGTATCTGAATAGCATGCATGAGTTTAATGAGATTACTGCTAAACTTTTTTTTGATAATAACTCCACAGCACAAAACTCTTAGTACAATGACTTAGGCAACAGAAAGTAGAAAGGGTAGTTGCCAAACTTAGGAAGCCTATAACAATAAAAGTAATCAGAGATCCTGTGTCAGTGTTATTGATATTTCATACATTTTATGAAAATTTGTATAAAACAGAGGAATGTGGAAATCAAGGAAAATAGAAATAGAAATAATTATGGAAGACTTACCTATGCCAGGATTAAGGTTGTTGAGGCTCAACAATTAACCATTAAGATAGGAGTAGATGAGATAAAAATGGTGATGTATCATCAATCAGCAGGAAAGTCTCCAGAAATAGATAGTATTCCTGTGGAAATCTAGAAGCTAGGAAGGAAGAATTTGATAAAAATCTGTAAGGTCTAACAGTATGAAGAAAGCTGTGGAGGCTGTACTTCCTATTGATGATAAAGTTTTTTCAGACACAGCTTCATGTAGGCTCATTTGAATTTTAAACTATGATTATAAAGTGTTTATGTCTGTAACAGTTAAAAAAATGGCAATATTGATGCAAAAATAGAAAAGTATGGATCGATGTGGTTTTGTTGACGGGAGGCAAACATATGACAACATTAAGATAACAATGATGATCCAGAAGGAATCAGAATATGAGAAAATATTGCTGTTGTTGGTGGGTCTTGATGCAGAGAAAGCATTTGTCAGAGTAAGCTGAAACTTTATGAGTAAGGCAATAAATGTATTTACATTTTCTTGTACAATAATAAGGTTAAATAGGAGTATATATCCGGGATCAGAGGCAAAAAAATCTCTAATATGTCATGTCTGAATAGAGGAACCAGGCAGGGATGTTTTCTTTCTCTTTCTTGTTTGTATTCTATTTATAGCCATTGACAAAAAAAATAAGGGACTCATAAATTCAAGGATATAATTGGTATAGTAATCAAGAAAAGTTGTCTTTATTTGCAGATGAGACTATTTTGTTCATGATAAAACCAGAAAAGGAAACCTCAGTGTTGTGGAACATTCTGAGAAGGTTTTAAGTTTTTTTGGGATATAAAATTAATGTAGACAAAACAAATGCTATAGCTATAAACTATGTATCTACACATAAATTGGTTTTGTAACACCCATATTTATGGCGACATTATACAATTAAGTATTTAGGAATGTGGGTTAAAATGATTTTGTTATGGTAGCTAAGGATATATGGGAAGATACTAAACAAAGGATAATCCAAAAACTGAAAAACTGGAAACTCTTGTTGATAGATGTAGATAGCAAGATATAAGCAGTGAAAATGTTTTGAGTCCTTTTCATTTTATATAAAAGTCAGGCTTATATTTATCAACCAGTGGAGAAGTTGTGAACAGTAATTAATAAAAAAATTAAATACTAATATTCTGGGAAGGACAGAGGGCAAGAGTTAAGAGGTATATGTTGCTCATTCCAATAGAATAAGGTGAGTTAGGATTACTTTATTTGGATGGATATTTTAGAGCTCTGAGACATACAAGCAGCAAGCTATAATTCAAAGTGGAAAGGAAACTGATGAAGTAGGGGGATTCAAGAAATAAGAAAAGAATGGGATTTTGAATGCAGATCCCTCAGGAAAATAAGAACAGAAATATAGAATATCTCATTCATAAAGCAGCTGAATGTACCATAAGAACTAAGCCAATGTGAGAATGGATAAAGACAATTATATTGATAAGAATGACTATAATTAGAGGTACAGACAACAGACAAGAGGGGGCTGCAATTTACTGGAGAAAACTGGCAAGAGAACCTGGGTATTAGGAGCAAATAACTATAGAGGGAAAGTTTATAGATTGAGAAGAGGCCAAGAAGACATTTGGACTGCAGCCTACAGACTGCCTTCCCTATCAGTGACTGATATCAGAGTACAGGTAAAAAGGAAGGGATAGGGGAATCCTAAATGAAAGACCTACACTGGTATAGTTTTTACTGACTCCAGAACAGAGGCGGCTATTAAAAAAAATGGATAATTAGTAGGGCATATGAAACACTGAATTATAACTATAGGAAGTGATCAGAGGAAATTAGAAAAGAATTTGAAGAGAGATTAGGTAAGCATTTCAGAAGGAAGCAATGGGAGGAAATATCTATGACTCCCAAAAATGGAACAACGTCTAAATGATTCCGTTTTTTTCCTTGAAAGAGGTTGCATAGGTATTTTTATACCCCAGATGTACTAGAAAGAAATTTTCCTCAGGTAAATGGTAAATGGTGGCGTTGTGATGAGGAAGAAAAGAACATGTGTGATGAGAACATAGGTTTTGGGAATGTAATCGGTTGGCAGGTGTTAAAAATTCCCTACAGAGTAGACTGTCAGAAATATTGGGTGAAAAAATGGGTGCAACTAACGATGTTATTGTTTTTGAGTTGTGATACAGGATCTGAGTTGCCTAGACATAGTAAGTCCTTATTAAGTTTAATTCTGGTAACTACCAAAAAAGTAATTACTAGAAAATGAAAATCAAAGTCTAAACCAACTATACATGAAGTATTTAACTCTGTAACACAGATAAAAGAATTGGACTTGGGATCTTTATAAAAGGGTAGGAGCAAACTACATTGAAAAATGGAAAATGTGGGAACAGTACATACAGAATAGTGTTCTGTACGAATAAGGTTTAGGAGAAGGCAGGAATTGATCAATTTATGCAATGTTAGATTGATGATAATTTTATAAAATCATATATGTGATGTATAAAGTTTGTAACTGGGAATATATTAACATTGTTTTCTTTTATATAAATCTATGTCTGTTTATGTCTTAAGTGATAACTCAAGAAAGGTTTTAAAAGGAGTGCGTGAGATTTAAAAAGGCATGATGAAATAAATGTCTGAGCAGGCTGTGGGAAATGATGGTGACAATGAATCTGAATGAGGGAAAATGCAATACATTTCAAATGTTGTAACTGTGAATAGGAAATGGGGAACAGTGAAATACTGGAGACAGTCTAAATAATGATTTTATTGGGGTATGAGAAGACTGCAATAAAAGAATATGTGATCAACATGGGGAATGCGGATATACCATAAAAATAGTAGGCCATACTGTAGAAAATACAATGAATGTAGAAATTCTTGGTTTGACTCATTTTGCTAGAAAAGGAAAGGTTATAAAAAGAAGGGAATATTCAGGATAAAGGTGATCTGAGGTAGATATAACTGAAAAGACTGGTGCAGAACCTTTTTTTTAGGGAGATAACTGAAGAAGATACGATACCTAGTATGGATAAGTATGATGACTTTAAGACAAAAAATAGTTTGCTAAGAGAAAGTACTAAAGTGCAGTATAAAAACAGATATACTGCGCTAAGACATGCAGAATGGGAAGAGGGAGATTTTGAGATAGAGAACAACAAGAAGAAAATGATGATAAATAAATGAAGGTTGGATGCAGAAATGGAAAAGAAAAATAAAATTTGGAAATAGCAAGGATGCAAAAAGAAAGAAATAAATGTAACAAAGATAACTTGGAATTGTTAGCATTACTTATAGACAACATTCAAAATTATATTAAAGATGTGACAGTGACTGAAATGTGTAAATGTATGTATAGGGTTATAGGACTGTTAGGTACAAAATGCATGAAAAAAGAAAAAAAGAAAAATAATTGAGTCAATATGGGGTAAAAGAATTATATGGTCAGTCATGAGTGTTATGTGTTCAGGAATGGTATTTTTTAAGTGTAGAGATAAAGATACTCACTGTGAGGGTAATATTACCGGGATGACTAGTGGTTTGTGATAGAATTAAAGGTGAAATATGTAATAGCTGTAATTTATGCATGCACCATTATAACAGAGAGGAAAAAAGATGCCTGAGGAATTTTAAAAAATGCCCTATTAATTGTGTCAGTTGTTATGGTGGGAGATTTTAAATACAGTCTGAGATAGGAGAGGGGGAAACTAACACGAACTATTAAAGTAATAGGAGAAGGAGGCCACAAATAGATAAAATAGAAAATGGTCATAAAAGGGAGGACTTTCAGGTCTGAAATAGGTTATAGG
The DNA here is from genome assembly GCF_019279795.1 of Protopterus annectens. Lineage (NCBI taxonomy): Eukaryota > Metazoa > Chordata > Ceratodontiformes > Protopteridae > Protopterus > Protopterus annectens. The sequence goes on from NC_056731.1 coordinate 673,201,892, forward strand.
GTATATTTGAAATGGTTTCAAAACTTTGAACTTCATATGAGATCAAAGTTTTGAAACTTTGAACAGTTTAAATGGAGATTGCTGTAGAGCATGGAATGGAAATTTACCATTCTCTTCACTGTAGTGCAGTCTTGAAGTTGGTATACTTAATTAGCATTATTTTTTTATTTACATTTCGAACTTTCAGAACTTCAATGTTGCAGGCTTGACCATATGAAGTTTGAAGTTCTGAAGGTTCGATCTTCCAAAGTAGATCCATTTGAAACATAAAAAACTAATACCAGGTTGTTAAAAATGGCAGAGTTTTCATATCATAGAATAGTATGGACTAGAATAAGATATGGCAGAGATGTAATTAAATAAGGAAAAAGAATAACTAGATTGACTGGAGAAATTGCTAAAACAGTTGAGATGAAAAGGCAACATAACCTTTTATTGGAGTAACATATGGCAAAAATGGTACACCTTGAAAAGTGAATAGATTAGTGGAGTGCTTAGAAAGAAAAATACAATAAAATATGTTTGATTGTAGAAAACAAGAGTGATGCAAAGGAATGGGAGAGTATATAATGAAACAATAAAATACATTAAAAAGAAATAGAACACTGAGGTGGTGCAAGAAGATAAACAGAATGAAAACTATGAAAACAAAATAACAAGAACAAGTAAAAATATGTTTTTTAGACAAAAAATGTTAAAAGAAAATGAGGATGTTTCACTAATTTTAGGAAAAGAGGTAACAAATACGAGCTGGAAGAATGGATGCAAGGTTTGATGAAGAAATAAATACTGGATAAAGGCAGAGAGACGTAATTGTGAAAATCTTCATGGGTCCAATGTTTTAAAAGGAAATAGTAGAAGAAGCAGTATGAATGGTAAAAGAAATAAAAAATGCTAAGAATTCTCTAGAAAAGGAGATTACTATGAGAGAAATGGAAGAAATAATAAAAAAAGAAAGGAAAGTGTCTGTGCAAGGACTAGATGGATTAGTTTATGTATATTATAAAGGGATAATTAAAATGACTAATACTCTATAAAAGATTAAATGGATGGATAAAGAATGACAAATTATGGGTTTTGTGGTTAAATAATTAAGTGCATATGGTAAAAAGATGAAAGAACAGAAATAAAAAAATGCAACACACAAACACTGTAAAGTACAAATTATACAATCTTTATGAAAATAATTCAAAACTATGCTGAATATTTTGAATGTAGTTATAGGAAAAGGGGTTTTCCGAATCAAGAGGAGAGAGGAGATGGAAATATCAATAATCATAAAAGAAGTAACAGATACTATTTTGAGAAAAAATAAGGAAGTGATGTTAGTGATATGTGATGTGGCAAAGGCATTTGGTAAAGTGATAGAGAAGATTCTATTGCAATATGGAATAGGAAAACAATGAATTTTATAAAAATATGCTATGAAATGTCATAGATGAAAGTCAGTATAAACAGATAGATTGGAGAAAATATAACAATTCGGAGAAGAGTGAAATAAGGATGACATTAAGTATGTGCCTGCATTGTTAATGACTGTAATAATTTAAACATACATGTGTGAAATAGAAGTAAAATGGGAGATGGGAGATAAAAAATGAGTTATAACACCAATGCATCTGCCATATGCAGATAATTTAGTGATTGTGACTAAACATAAGAAATGGATAAGTGAATTGGTAATACAAGTGGATAAATTAATAAAGAAAGTTGAGTTACAGTTAAATAAGGTAAAAGTCAAATGGTTTGGTGAAACTAAGAAAACATGTTGAATATATTGTACTAGGAAGGAAATGAGTATATTAGTAGTAAAATGTGGACAGTGTGAAAATGTAATACAACAGTAGAAAATAATATTGGAAAAAACATACGGCACCATTGTGGAAACATTCTACTCTATCATTTGTATGTACATATGTACACTAAAGGAAAAACAGACCAATGTGTATATGTTTCTAACTAAAATGGAGAAAGGGATGTTAGAACATTTTTAAATTTTACTTTGGCATTAATACTGAATCCAGTGAAACGAGGGGATGTAAACAATAATAAAAAAAAAAAACTGTAGTATTCTTAGCATATTTGAACTGTTTCTTACTGAAATTAGTACACCTTGTTTGCTGTAGCATAGACTAGATCCAGGCCTGCTGAATCTAGCTTTGTTTGTATAACTTGAGCACTAATCCAGGCATTCTTTAAAGTATTCAGTTGTATTTATTACTGTTTGGTAGTAACTTGATTAAAGTGTAGCTATCATTCTATGTCTTTTGGATTAAGCACTTGGGCTTCAGACCAGTTGTTTTACATTAGGAAGGTTTGCGACCTGCACTGTGGTGGCAGGACAGGTAGCTTGCATCCTTCTAAGTTGTGAACTGCTGATTGAGGGCTCAGTGTCTGTTATTCTAAAAGTGTATTAGTTCTGGTTTAATCACTTGGGCTTCAGGCCAGTTATTTTACATTAAGAAGGTTCGTGGTCTGCACTCTTGTGGGAGGAGAGGCTGGACTCTGCCCTTCTGAGCTGGGAATTTCTGGTTAAAGGCTTATAGTGCCTGCATATTTGAACTGTTTCTTCCTGAAATTGGTACACCTTGTTTGCTGTAGCATAGACTAGATCCAGGCCTGCTGAATCTAGCTTTATTTGTATGCTGCTTGTTTGTTTGCTTGTTATTTCCTTGAAATGCTAATTCCACCTAAAACACGGCTTTTCAGCGCTTCTGTAGATCCCTAGTGATATCTGCATATCTTACTGTACTTATTTCCTTGTTTCACTTGAAAGAAAGTTACTGTTTGTCATTTTTGCATTTTAATTACCTGTAACACATTGCATTTAAGTTACCTGGCACTTGCTCACTAAAGCAATTATATAAGTCAGCACTAAAATATTAAAAGCACTACACCCTCACAAACTGCCTTTGAGTACCTTGTTCCCGATTGGCCCTTTTTTCAATTATAAAGGATTTCCCAATACTATTCTAGCATGTCCAAAGGTCAGTTGTCAATCTCCCCAACAAATTCCAACACATGTGAGAGATGCAGGCTAAGCTCTTTCAAAAACCAGTCAGGTCCAGTCTCACTCTGCCTAAGCAGCAGAGAATCCCAAAACAAAACACGTGCAACACATAGCTCACAAAGCCAGTATGTTGAACAGTCGCAGCCCTTAAGGCTAAACAACACACCTGATACACTTGTAATAGGTGACTCTATCGTCAGGCACACTGACGTCCCGCTCACCAGGCTGAACAAGGAGAATGTCACGGTGAGCTGCCTGTCGGGCACTAGGATCCGTCACATAACACAAGCACTCAGGACACTCCAAGGCAAGTACAAATATGACTTAGTCATTGTCCATGCTGGTGTGAACGACCTGAGATGTACCTCCCTGGACTACATGAAAAGAGACATAGAGGAGCTCTCTGAGCATCTAGCCCAGGCCGGTATGACCCTGACCTTGAGTAGCATCTTACCCTCACCAAGAATGATGCCACTATATGAAGACAAGATGATCAATTTCAACAATTGGCTTAAGTATTGGTGTCATTCAAAGGGGATCCAATGCCTGTCAGCCTGGGATGACATGCTCGACAAGCCACGATGCTTCGCTAGGGATGGCTTGCACCTGTCACCCCTGGGCTTTTGGATTTTGGCAAAGGCTCTTGCTACCCCCATAGTGCCTTTTTTAGGCAAGGCTCAAAAGACAAACCCACCTCCATAGGTATCACAAGGGATAAGAAACTAAGAGTAATGCTACTCAATGCCAGAAGTCTAAACCTCAAGATGCCCACACTCGAAACTCTCCTTAGCATGGAGAACATTGATATCTGTGCAGTAACAGAAACCTGGTTCAAGGCTCCTGAGAGTACCCTAGCACTACCAGGTTATACCTCATACCATGCTTTTCGGCCCCAAAACTTGGACAGTACCACAAAAGGAGGGGGAGTATCAATATTCATCAAAGAAACCCACACCTCCAGGTTGGTGGCACAGCACGAAGCATCAGAGACTATCCATGTGCAACTAACAGTGGGTGAAACTGCCTTCCAGTTTGTAGCCTGCTACAGACCACCCTCCCAAACCCAAGAACCCCACTCGGCCTTCCTGAGAACACTGGAAAATATGAAGGTCTCTCCAAACACCATTATATTGGGTGACTTCAAATACCCAAACATAGACTGAGAGCATTACTCTAGCTCCAACACCCTAGCCCAAAGGTTCCTAAAATTTATAAACTCAAATGCTATGGAACAACTTGTTACCACTCCCACAAGAGGGGAAAACATACTGGACCTGATCATCACCAACATGGGGACTCTATGCTCCAGACCAGAAGTGTATCCCTCACTGGTAAGATCAGACCATAAACTAATCTCACTGGATCTTCACATCCCGACTCCAGCCCCGCCCTAAAAACCACAGTGAAAAACTTCTCTAAAACAAATTTCACACTCCTCAAAACTGAGGTGGAATCTTCCAAAGCCCCCCGGGCCTGTGGAAAATAAGGCCCAGACCGCAGAATTCTTTATAAACACATTCTATGAACACCTTCAGGAATGCATGGATCATGCAATCCCAGATAAAACCAAGACCCAATCCTCCAAAGGCAGACGTCCTGTCTGGTGGACCCCAGCCATAAACAAACTATACAATAGAAGGAGGAAGCTACTACATGATAGAGCAAAATCCCAAAAAGGGAAGGCATCTCTGATTAGTATTAGCAAAAAACTACCGGCACTCATAAAATCGTCTAAGGCCAGCTTCAAGAGAAAAATTGCAGAGGACACTAAGGATAATCACAAGGCTTTCTTTAGTTATGTTAGGAACCTGGGTGGGAATTCCCAGATATGCTCAGAATTAGTCCAAAATGAAAAAAATACACCAAACCCACAGACATTGCCAACATCCTAGCTGACAGGTTCAGAGCAAACTTCTGCCCCCCTCCCCACCAAAAGTACAAATATTTATCCCAGCAAAGTGCTGCCCACCTGACATCTCAGATGCTCAGGTAAGAGCTGCCCTCTCCAAAGCAAAAAACACAGCATCAATGGGACCAGACGGTGTCCCGGGCTGCGTCCTACATGAACTCCAAGAAGAGCTAAACCCAAACATAAAACTACTGTTCAATCATGGTTTATAGATAGTACCATAAGCTACTGCCTGCGCCAAGGCCATTAAGCCCCTAGCCAGTTATCCCTTGTGAGACTCAACCCTGCACCTTGTGTTTTGTAAGGAAAACACCTTAACCATTAGGCCCACCCTTAGCCTTACTACAGGATATGTACCCAAAGAGTGGCGTACAGCAACAGTGGTCCCTCTCCACAAAGGTGGTGCCTCAACGGATCCTGGAAACTATCGCCCCATAAGCCTGACTAGCTTGGTCTGCAAAGCTATGGAAAGGATCATCATGGACCTCATAAATAAAGATATTGGGGACCTACAGACACTGGATCCTACCCAGTTCAGCTTTGTTAAGGGCAGATCCTGCCTCTTAAACCTGGTTGATTTCTTTGAAACAGTCACCAAGGCCATTGACGACGGGAAGGTGGTCCACACAGCCTTACCTGGACCTCGCAAAAGCCTTCGATACAATACCTCACTCGGGCATTATAGAAAAGCTCACCAGCTTAAATATAAACCCCTATGTCACTAGATGGGTTGCAAAATGGCTCAAGGACAGAACCCACATGGTTAGAATTGCTGGAGCCATGTCAGACTCCAAACCAGTTACAAGTGGTGTCCCACAAGGCTCAGTCCTGGGACGTCTCTTCTTCGGTATATATTTCTCGGAGGTACAGGCCAACATGGAAGGACTGTGGCTGACTAAGTTCACAGATGACTGCAAACTGGGCGCCATAATCGACTCTCCAGCTGACACAAGCATCCTCCAAAAGAGCCTCATAGAAACAGACAAATGGTGCCAGAGCCATGGCCTCAAGCTAAACGCCAAAAAGTGTATAGTCATCCCCTTTGGCAAAAACAAAGTGCCCACAAATTACCACATATGTGGTAATCCATTAAGTACAGAAGAAGTAATTAGGGATCTGGGGACCCAAGTTGATAGCAATCTCTCATTTGACAACCACGTGGCCAAAGTGGTTAGAAAAACATTTTATATAGCCCACCTAATCATGAAGGGATTCACATCTAGATCAGGGGAGGTCATCATGCCTCTTTACTCATCCTCATCAGGCCCATAATTGAGTACAATGCCCTTTTGGGATGTACCTTACCAGACACCTGCAGCAACTGGAAAGACCCCAAAAGTACCTCACCAAGAGGATCAAAGGGCTCAAACAGATGCCATATGCTGCCCGGTTAAAGAAACTCCAGCTATACTCAGTGGCATACCGCCTGCTCAGAGGTGATCAGTGCCTGATGTATAAAGCCATGTCCAACCTGGAATGAAAGGACATGCTCCACCTCAGAAAATCCAAATCCCATCGAGCTACATGCAGAGACTTGAACCTCAGCACTGAAATAAATAGGACATGCTGGAGGGACAGATTCATAACCCAGAGGCTCCCTTCACTCTGGAATAAAATCCCAGTCCAGGTTAGGCAGAGTCCATCATTGACTCTCTTCAAGAGGAATCTTGATGAGTGGATGGGAGATCGTAGGTTTACCCTGGGTATCACTTCTGTGTCACTGTTAGACAGAGGCACAGTATACTAACCTCGAAAAAGGGCATAGCAAAATTAATTTAAAATGGGTGGCAAAAGCCAAACACACTCTGGCTAGGCTTATAAATGCCCTAGGGCAGATATCCTAGTATGAACCTATGAACCTATGTATGCAGTTTTTCAAGGTAATACAGATTGTGAAAGAGGCAGAATTGTAAATAATGGTGAAAATGTTATATGTAAATCATGAAGAAGTATGGAAATATGTAGGAGGGGAAAGAAGATGTAAACAACAATTGGAAGGAAAATAATATGAGAATAAACTACAATTATGGAAGGTAAAAATTAATGAAATTGACAGAAACAGAAAATTATGTGATATAACAATACGATAGAGAAGTATTATATAGTTTATCCTTGGAAGGAATTAAGAGAATCCTTGGTATTCATAGGTTCATATGTTCATAGGTGTGTACTAGGCTAATGGCCCTGGAGCCTTTACAAGCCTAGCCCATTGAAGCCCTGGCATTGTGCCACCCAACGTTAGTTCCCAGTGTCTCTATCAAGTAGAGCCACTGGAGTGATCCTTGAGGTATACTTTCTATTACCTATCCACTCATCAAGATTTCTCTTGAATAGGGACAGTGAGGTGCTCTGCTTGACATTTATGAGAAGTCTATTCCAGAGCACAGGCAGTCTCTGGGTGAGGAACCTGTCCCTCCAGCATGTTCTGTTGATTGTGGTAATGAGGTTGAGGATTCTTGAGCGTGTGGTGAGGAGGGATTGGAATTTCTTTAGATGTAGCATTTCTAACAGAGCTGGGTCAGACATGGCTTTGTTAGTCAAGCAGAAATTGCCTCTAAGTAGGCGATATGAGACAGAGAATAGTTGACTCTTTTGAGTCTGTCCATGATACAGTGGTTATGATACATTGGTTGTGTATATCACAGCATAACAACCATGTGTATGAGACATGACTTCTGCGACCATGTAATCAATATGAATTTATACTGATGTGTGTCATAGAACATTTAGTGATGGTATATAAACACATGCACACCTATGCAATACTGCAAGTCTCACTGCGTTGGCAGAATGTGAAATATGTAGATAATTGATCTGCTCCAATGCAACAACACATATTGTAATACACCACCAATATACATAACAGTCTATCATACCATGTCAACAGATCTTAGGAAGCATATTACTACAGCTGTTATAGAAGGAGCATGTACTGCATATTTGATATGAAGACTTCCTCCAATCCTCTGCAAGAAGGATGTCATATGATGGTGGATGCATGGGACTATTTGAAAGGGTTTCCAAGTGGTAGTGTAATGAAGAATGATTCCTTAGATCATACAATGCCCATAACATACCACCAACCACACACACACACACACACGCACACACACACACACATACCAGTAGACTGGGGCTGGTTTGAACATTATACCTGTGTAGGTGCAGAATATGAATGCCATGCAATGTCAAAGTAGCAACACCACAAATGTTTGACAGTAACAGTGTCACATTGCACTTTATGCAGTATAATAGCATTATTGTATGCTGAGGAGAATATGTTGGGAGGGGTGTAAGATATGGATGTTGAGACACATCTTTGTGTAAAATTGTCTCAAAAGTGATAGGTGTATGTACAGACGCACAAGTCACCTGCTATCAGACTAGAACCTCAGTATGTGTAGGTGAACTAGTTAAATGCAGCAGTTAAGGTTACTGCCACAGCACAGGTTGGTCTTAAATACTGTCGGAGTGCATGCTATACAGAATGACATCATTACTGTATGCTACAACAAGATGTTGGCTAGGGCTTGACATAGCTGTGGACTCTTGAATATGTATGAAATACTCACAAATGTGTGTAGCTTCAAAACAGGAGGTTGAGAAACTTTATTGAAATTGATTATTTTAATTTAATTTTTAAATGGTTAAAATTATAAGCAATGGGATGAAAATGATGGAATTATTGTGCCTCACATATGTACGAATTTAGTTACTATCCAGATGGGATAAAAAACAAATATAAAATTAAAAAAGATAGATAAATGGAGTATTGGATTTTGGATGATATAGTTATGTATATTCTGGGGCGAAAGAAAAAAGACTTCCAAATGAGTATTTGTATTTATACTACACAAGTTTTGAAATTTACTTATACTACAAACAAAATGTGCTCAATTACTAGAATGTGATGGAAAAATGGAAAAAGTTGAGTTTATAAGGTTTATAAAGAAAAGATTATGAGAAAGGTAGAAGTGAAAATTCCATGAGTGATTAGGTAAAATGAAAATATAGAAAAAATAGGAAGGAAATGAAAAAGTAGTGAAAATTGAAAAAGAATGTGAAATATAAATGAAGGTGAGATTGATAAAAGAATATAATAATAATTAATAAAATGTAATGGAATAAAGTAGGAATAAATACTGATTGCAGAACAAGTAGACATTGGGGAAAATTGTAGACTAAAACCTAAAACAAAAATAAAAAATCCACCCAAAATTTGTTAACAATTAGAGAAAATAATATAGAGAAAGAAAGAACAAAAGAGACAAGTAGAAACTTTCTGAAGTGTGGTGGTAGGAGGAAGTGTGAAAAGTCATAACAAATAAAGAAAGAATGTGGCAGAAAGAAAAAAATGGATATAAAATAAATTAATAAAAGTTACAGTTATTACAACTGTGATACATTTAGCTGATATATGGATATGTCATTTCTTTATATCAGGGAAAGCAGAGACCCCATAAAGAGAGAGGAGATGAACACACCTATGACATCAAAAAGAAAAGAGAAAAAACTTGACAAACACTTACAAACACACTAAAAATTGTTTTGGAGCAACCCTTTTGTTTTGTATTAGAACAGATTCCAGATTGACCCCAGGAGGCCCCATGGAAGGATATATTAGAAAGTAGGCTGTGGACTCACATAGTGTTCTAAAATTGTCACCATAGTGATTGTTGACTACACGCCCACACACAGTTGACTATAGTGATAATAATAAAGCCCCTACCTACTTATTTACACAGCACAGTATTTAACGCAAGTGCCACAGCACAAGTCTCATTTTTATATTTATTTATTTATTTATTTGACATGTGTTGGTCCAGCTGAGCCAAAAGCCTATCTTCAGTGGAGACCTGAGGAGAAAAGCTCCAGTACAATAAAATATAAAATAAACACTAAGAGTCTGGTGACATGATATAATACAAAGATGAGATATAAATTGTTACATAGCTTGACAAATACAATGAAATACAAAATTAAAACATAAGTTAAGAGATAAGTTGTTACATAGCAATGAAGAAAGGCAAAATTGAAACAACAATTTTTACATAGATTGGAGCAGAGAATGAGCATTAAATTGAAGTACAGGTTGATATATCACATAATTTGAGATACCCAATAGTTGAGAATTCGTGTTAGTTAGAATTGTAAAAAAAAAAAGAATGATTTTCTTAGAAGTAAGTAGGGGTATGTAGAGTCGTGATAGGGGCATAGGAAGTTTTGTGGCTCTTTTTTGAATTGACTTATGTGCATGAAGTTTCTTACATTAAAAGGGAGTTTGTTCCAGGCTTGAGATACATAGTATCTATATAAACGTTTGCCAATGGTTGTATTGGGCTTGTAAATATCTAGGAGATGTTGGTCAGATCTTCAGAGTGAACAACATGGGATGTAGTAAGACACTAGAGAAGAGAGTGAGGAGCAGGCAGCGGGTTTGTTGAGTATGGAATGTCTTATGTGTAGCTTCTAAAATAGCAGTTGTTAGGGGAATTCTAGCCACTGTAGTTTCTTTAGTACTAAGCAGTGGTGAGAGGTATAAGGTTAATTTGTGGCAAATCTTGCAATTTTGTTATAAGCTTATTCAAGCTTAGTAATAAATGTGAATTGTAAGTTTATTAGGATTGGAGTGGTATAGAGTAGGCTGGGTAGGAGGAATGCCTGAGCCAGAGAAAGTTTAACATCTAAAGTAAGGAATTTTTTGTTCCTATAATGTAAACCATACCTCTCAACCTAGAAACATCAAAAATCTGGACAAGGCCCATGAAAAATAGGTACAAATCTGTACACTGATTAACATAAAATGTACATATATAATTATGCAACCCTCCCACCCAAATGGAATTGTGGGGTACACAAATTGAAGAACAGACATATAGTAAATGCAAAATATGACCAGAATAGTATTTTATTCAAATATTTGAACATGTATCGAATGTTGAACTTGTATAAAACTAAAATACAGTTGCCTTTTATAAAATTAAAATTAACTGCATTGAATTGAGATGTTGAAAGCTGACAAGCAACAGCAAATGCAACTTTTTATAATATAAATTTTTTTATAAAAATAAAATTAACTGCTACAATACTATTAAATAACACTGTCCGCTAAATGTAACAAAATTACAACATAAATATTAACTAATTAGCTAGCATCCATCTATCTGTCCAGCACTAAAAAAAACTTTTTGCACAAGTTACAGTCAAGGCAAAAATGACAGAGATCCTCATACTTTGCAGCATTCAGAAAATGCATGTTGATACCTGTAAATTAGTGTAACATTTAAAAATCATCCCATATTTGGGCCTGTATTCCCATCAATTATTTTGGCTTTGTCATGAAATGCTAAGCCAAGAGGTTAAGAGGCATCCCGTAAACCCTTGGAAACTGAAAAGTGGACAAGGAGTAAACAAAACACTTTGTATCACTAACATAAGGAGATCATCAGTAAGGACTACTTTCTCTGCAAACTGCCTTTCAAAATGTAAACATACTGAGATTAATCAAGATAGTTATACACCACATAAGTAGCTAACAAAAATACTTAATGAAAATCAAGAGCTGGCTGCAACACTTTCCACTGCAAACTCCAAGAAACAACCCTGGTAGCCTCTTCCTGACCCCTCTGTCAGTAGGCCACCTTCACTAGCAGGGTGACACACAAGTATGAAACCAAAAATACATTTGTACACAACAAAACTCCATACCACAGCCCTCTCCCACTTAAAAGCCATTTGCTCTAAAACATACACAGTAAACACCAAAATTAAAGAAGCAGTGTACATATGACATAATACTCTCACTACAACCCATTATCCAGTTAGCTAATAACATAATACAGACACATTTATCTTCTCTGCTTGATCAACTGTACCCAGCTTCATATATGCGTCTGCACAACTGATTCTGTTCCTCTCTTGCAGCTGGTAAGTAAGTAATTAAACCATAAATAAAAGAAGAAGATGCTGTCATACACACACACACACACACCACACACACACACCATAAATAAAAGAAGCTGCTAAGTAAAGCCTCCTGCCTGCAACAACATCACACTACAGAAAAGAAGAAGCTGCTAAGTAGCTGCCTGTAATCACATTCTCCTGCCCAGTGCCCACGTCGATTAAGTAAAAGTATTAAGTTAAGCCTGCAGTAAGGAAATATGCTGTTTCTCCCAAATAAGTAGTTAGGTAAGCACACATACATTTCTCCTGCCCACATAAACATCCATGGAAATATTCTGTTTCTCCAAAATAAGTAGTCAAGTAAGCACACGTACATTTCTCTTGCCCACATAATCATCCGTTAAGAAAAGAAGTTGCTGTTGAGTAAAGCCTGCTAGGAAATATGCTGTTTCTCCTGCGTGCAAACTGTGATCACATTCTCCTGCAGCTGCTTAGTAAGTAAATAAGTAAGTAAGCACATGTACATTTTTCTCCTGCCCACATCCGTTAACTTAGTAAATGTAACAAGTTAAGCCTGCAGCCATTAAGCAAGGAAATATGCTGATTCTGCCTGCTATCACAATTTTCTGCAGCCGGTAAGTAAGTCAGTAAATAAGTAAGCACGTGTACGTTTTTCTCCTGCCCACGTCCGTTAAGTAAAGGTAGTAAGTTAAGCCTGCAGCCATTAAGTAAGGAAATATGCTGTTTCTCCTGCCTGCAATCACTTATCACATTCCTCTGCAGCCAGTAAGTAAGTAAGTAAATAATCAAGTAAGCACACGACATGTATGTTAAGTAAAAGTAACGTTAAGTTAAGCCTGCAGCCATTAAGTATGGAAATATGCTGTTTCTCCTGCATGCAATCATTTATCACATTCTCCTGCAGCCGGTAAATAAGTAATCAAGTAAGTACATGACCCGTATGTTAAGTAAAAGTAATAAGTTAAGCCTGAAGCCGTTAAGTAAGAAAATATGCTGTTTCTGCCTACTTCTCCTGCAGCCGGTAAGTAAATAAATAAGAAATCAAGTAAGCACGTTTCTCCCATCCACACAAACATCCATTAAGAAATAAATAAACATTTTTTTTAAATAAATATAAATTTTTTACGTGGCCAGGGAAGAAAGATGTGCTGTGCACACACAGACCGGTCTGCAGAAGCTGACATCATCACATGCGCCCTGCACGTGATGACGTCAGGAGTTAAAAAAAAAAAACAATCCAGGAAATTCAGAAATTAAAGTGGCCATGTGGGAATTCATGGCACTCCAATATTTTGCCGTCAAAACTGGTATTTACCGAGGAATTTGGTACAGTTGAGAGGTATGATGTAAACCCAATTTTTGGTGACTTTTTGATACACTGTTGAACATGAAGGTCAAGTTTCAATTGATCATCAATTATGGTATGAAGGAGCTTTGTGTGGGATTTTACTTTAATGACTGTGTTATTAAGTGATGAAATGGTAAAGGTGGATTTGTGATGAGAGAGATATTTTGTAAGGAAGAGATGAAGTTTAGTTTTATTTGGATTTAAGATGAGCTGGCTTTCAATAAGCCATCTTTCAACAGAAATAAATGAGTTTTGAGTAAGTGCGTAAAGTTGAGAGACATTGTTAGAGCAGGATATAAGAGTAGAGTCAGTCATCTGCATATTGAATAAGAGAAAAGTGGCTACAGGATGTGTGTAGATTGTTAGGAAAAATCTTGAATAGTAGGACTTCAGGAAGAAGCTTTGGGGGACTAATGTTTGGATGGGTAAAAAGAGAGATCACAAGTTGTGCAATCTGATGGACTGTAGCCTGTTGTTAAGGTATCTGGAGAACTATTCAAAAGTGGAAGATGAGAGGTTGAGATCAGAGAGTTTAGTTAGAGGTTTTGAGTATGATAATGTGTCAAAGGTGTTTGAGAGGTCTAGGAACAGACGAGAGACAAGCTGGTTGTTGTCTCTAGCTTCAGCAACAGTATGAGTAAAAGATATAGGGGTAGTAGCAATGTTGTAGTTTGATCAAAAGCTATGCTGGGTAATTGTCAGAAGGTTTTCTTTGATTAGAAAGTTGACAAGCTGAGTATGTATACATTTCTGAAGATTTTAGAAAGTGGGGAAAGAATAGCTATGGGTTTGTAACTGGAAGTGTCAGTTGAGTCCCCTCATTTTTGTAGAGGTATATTATAGAACGATTTCCAGATGTCAAGGACCAGGCTTTCTTGGATTGATATATTCATCAGTATTGAAATTGGATAGGCTATTGAGTCTGTGGCGAGCTTTAGAAAGAGAGGTCGCAAATTAATGATAAAGGGAGAACATGTTTTTAGTTTATGGATTAGTGATTTTATGTAGGTGATGGAGACTGCTTTAAGTAAAAAGAGGGTTTTGTTGATATATTGAAGGGAGGGGTAGAGGGATAGGTGTTAGGGTCTATATGAGTTAGTTTGTGGATGGAGTCAATAAAGTAGTAGTTGAGAAGGGTGGCAGTTTCTTATGCTGTGCTGTTTGAGTAGAGGTTTGAGGTCATAGGACTTCCTGGGTAAGGAATTGTGTGGATGGTGCTCTAGAACTTTTGGGGATTTGAGTAGTGGTTTATTTAGATGTTATTGTAGAATTTTTTCTTGTTGTTGTTAATTTGGTTTTTGGTATGGCTTCTGAATTTCTTGTAGTTTTGAAGGTGTACAGGGGGATTTGCTTTTTAGCTAGGATTTTCAAGCACTATATGTTTTATTCATAAGAGAGTGAGTGTCTTTTGAAAGCCAGGGAGACATAGTTTGATTTTATCCTAATTTTTCTTAGGGGGCTGGGCAGTTGAGAATATCTATAAAGATGTGTTTGATTTTAGTACTGTATAATTAAGGGGAAGGTGACAAAGGCAAGACCAGTTGATAGATGAGAGTCTGTTATTAAATTAGAAAAATAGTGTAGTTATGCATACTTGTTTTATGCATACTATATAACCTAATCTACATAGTCTGGCAAAATGTGCTATATAAATGTATATGTGTATGGCTTATCTGTATTTTATGTTAAACACTTTATACATTGGATACCTTTACATGAATCAGCTTTGATTTCACAACTTCTAGTGACATAATTGAACTAAGTTCCAAGTATTTCTCCTGATTGTATATAAGTTACAACATGTTTGTCAGTTTGGAAACTCTTGTTTAATTTCTATTATCTTGTATTCTGTTATGGAGCTTTTCTCCCCAGGCTTCCACTGAAAATGGACTCATTTCAGCCCAGTGGACATTCCCAGTCAACAAAAGCAAATAAATAAATGTAACAGAGTTAAAACCAGAGAGTTTGCAGCAGTCTTTGTATAAGTGAGACTTGTACAGTTGGAGAGAGTATCTGGCTGTGGGTGGGCAGATGGTCACTTATGGTATCAGGTAGAGTAATGGGGTTGTGATAGAGATTAGGATCAGTTGTGAGGCTCCAGTCAAGGATACAGCCAGTATTTGAGTTTTTATTCACATGTGTGTGTGTGTTGTAATCAGTTGATTGAAGCCATGAAGGTTTATGCTGAGGTTTATTAAGTCTGTACTGAGTATTTTCCAGTATAAATTTACATCACTGAGGACGACTGTTTCATAGTGAATGCTGTGTGAAATCCAATACAGTATGTGTTCAAGCATGGGTATGGTATTACCTGGTATGATATAAATGGAACTGATAGCAAATTTTTATGGGAGCTTAAATGATAGTTTAGTATTAACAGTTCTGCAGGGTAGAAGTCTGGGAGAGGAGTAGATAGGGGAGAGGTTAAGTTGTTCAGAACAGAGAATAGCAACACCTCCCTCTTTTGTTGATGCTATCCAGCCAGTAGATGTTATATCCAGGAGGTAGGATTTCATTATTTGATGTATGGAGTTTTAGTCAGGTCTCAAATAAGAGTAAGATATGTGGAGTGTTGTGGGACATCCATGAATGGGGTTCAGTGATTTTGTTGAGTACGCTTTGTATGTTCATTGAAAGGATGGTTAAGTTTTGAGGGTCAAAGAGGACAGGACTGCCAGATGGGGTAAGGAGGTAGGGGGACAGATAAGGGTGGAGAGTTGTTGGGACTGGGCGGGGAGGTAGCGGGACCAGGGCTGGAGTGAATGTCTCCAGCAAGCAGAAGAGTTCTTGCAAATAGAGTAAGTTGAGAAGAGTAGGGGTAATAGCTTATTTTTAGGGGAGAGATAGATGTGAGATAGCATTCTGATTTTGAGAAGATGTGTGCAGGATAAGTTATATAAGGAAGAAGAAATTTAATATGACTGGATAGTGTCATTGTAAAGGGTAAGTGTAGGTGATGGTTTTAAGAATGATAGTTTAGTGTGACATGTAGTTAAGAAGCAGAGAAGGAGACATAATGAGAAAGTTAGGTAAATGAAAAGCATAATATAAAATTTTATGAATATGGGAGTGGAGAAACTAAGAGCGAAGTGATGGTAAGGTAAGAATAAGAATTAATACAGGGATTATTTAAGGTGGATAGAGATGCAGGAGTAAGATATTAGAGTGCTGTGGGTAGCAGAAGTTAGTTGCAGATTAGAGTGTTGATGTGGGAGGAAAACAGGGTAAAATGTGTGATAAGAGTTTGTTGGGAAGTGGTTTGGTAAGCTCAGCAGGTTGGGGTGTGGATTGGTTAACAGGGTGTAGAAGTTGATTGGTTATTATGTAGGTGGGAGGAGTTAAGAGACATAGGTTTAGGTGTAGTAGGGGTGTGTGGGAAATGGGGGTAGGGTATGAGAACAGAGGGGGGTTCAACCAGATCACAGTTAACTGCTGAAAACAATCTCTGAAACTGTAAATAAAGTCTGTGAAGCAATATTTTATTGGCAAGAAGTAATACTTCTGCAAAAGAAATGTGTTCAAATTGTGTGAAGGAGATGATTAAAGTGAAAGAAAGCAAGCTGGACTGTAATGCAGAAAAGAGTTTACAAGTAAGCACAGAGCAAACACCAGAAAAGAGAGTGGGTAAAAAGTAAGGAATTAATAGGAAGAAGTTACAATTAACTAAAGGCAGGGGAAAACAGAAGGGATGAGAGCAATGGAAATGGTCAGTGGTGTGCAGGCAGCCTAACAATAACAGATAAATTGCAGGAGAATGTCTAAATGATTGACATACATTAACTGAATACTACAGTGGATATTTATGCAGGAAGTAAAGGTGCCAAGCTGATATGAAGTGAAGAAGAGTTTCAATCTGTTTTTCTTTTTCTTGACAAGAGCTTACAACCTATGGTAAAAAAAGCAAGAAAGAAGAGGTGAATTAGTTGAGTCAAATGACCAGTGACTATTAGACTAAATATAGTGAGTTACTGAGTAGACACAATATGACTGATAAGGAAATGAGGGCTGTAGGGTAGTCGGTGGTTAGCAAATAGACCAGAAATGACTGATAAGGAAAGGAGGGCTGTAAGTTGTTAGGGTAACTAGAAGTATGTAAGGAATAGAGTGAGAATGTTAGGCAGTAAGTACAGGTATAATATTAAAGGTCATTCATAACACCAAGCACTCGTAACAGCAGACATTTCAATGCAGTGTAATTGTTAAGCAGAATGCAGTACTGCAGGAACACCTTATCAAGTTAGAAATAGTAACTACAGAGATGACCTACACCTATGTACAAAATACATATCTATTAACAGGATTACTAAAATAATAGGTTACAAAGCAAAGATGAAATATAGCCCTGCTTACTGAGCAGGGAATTGTCAGCAAAGAAACAAAGATAAACTGTTACACAAGGCAGAGGTAAACCGACAAGTGTATGCAGTACATGCAGTCAAGAAAATAAGGAAAAACTTTTAAAATTACAGCTCACTCCTGTAGTGAAATATTGCAATCAAAAATGCATTACATTAACATACCAGTCAATGAGTAACTGCACTGATATGAAAGACAGCAATGAGCAAGCAAAATATCTCAATATTGTACATAAACTGAGTTGCTCGAGAAAACGGTGCATAGGTAAAAGTCACTGCAGCGCTGCTAATATACTAAACTGCATACAGTGAAGTGAGATTGAATGAGTTAGCTAAATGTTGGTCCCATGAAAGACAGAAAAAATATCTTAATTATACCAATTTTCCAGAAATGCAGTGAATTACAGCAGAAACAGCTCATGCACAGCACTGGAATGAGACAGAGAAAGCAAGGTAATCCAAAGTGTAAAAGATTGTATGGAAAGCCAACATGGATACTTCAAATGCCACAAGGCATTGTGGAAATAAGAAGTGAAAGTGAACTACAGTAGATCATGCAGAAAGGCTGTGTAAGGTAAACAGCTGCATGTGATATACCAGATCACAGCTAACTGCTGAAAACTATCTCTGAAACTGTAAGTAAAGTCTGTGAAGCAATATTTTATTGCAGGAATAATACTTCTGCAAAATAAATGTAATCAAATTGTGTGAAGGAGATGATTAAAGGGAAGGAAGGCAAGATGGACTGTAATACAAAAAAGAGTTTACTAGCAAATACTGGCAAACAGATTGGGTAAAAAGTAAGAAATGAAGGGGAGGAAGGTATAATTAAGTAGAGGCAGGGGAAAACAGGAAAGATGAGAGCAATGAAAGGGGTCAGTGGTGTGCAGACAGCCTAACAATAACAGATAAATTGTAGGAGAATGTTTAAATGATTGGCATACATTAACTGACTACTGCAGTTTGGCAGAACCGTAGAGGATTTTTATGCAGGAAGTAAAGGTGCCAAATGTTAATAAGTGAACGAGAGTTCTTATCTGATTTTTTTGTTTGTTTTATCCTCGGCCAGAGCTTACAACATCAACTGACTACTGCAGTTTGGCTGAAAAGTAGCATTTATGCAGTATGAAAAGGTGCCATATTGGTAGGAAGTGAAAAAGAGTTCTTATCTGGTTTTATTTTTTTTTCTTTCTTGACAAGAGCTTAAAACTTTAATCAAAAACATTTTCCAGAAATATGGTAAATTAGAGCAGAAATGGCTCATGCACAACACTGGAATGAGAAGAAGAAGAAGAAAGCAAGGTAATCCAAAGTGTGTCCAGAGTGTCCAACAACACTTCATAGCTGATGTCATCAGCAGTGTCTGAAGATGGTAATAGCAGTGTCCCACATGCTGGTGTAAAATGGCCTCTGAAATGTCAGTTAAGTAAACATACACACACAGACATAGCAATTTACCACAGAGAGAACAGAACCCCTATCTAACTACATACACTGACTAGAGAATGCAGTATTAGCTCTTACAGTGTCTGGCAGCATTTTATAGTTGATAACATTAGCAGTGTTTGTTAAGAAGAAGATGGTAATAGCACTGCCTGACATGCTGGTGTAAACTGCTCCCTTGAATGTCAACCAAATGAACACACACACACACACACACACACACACACACACACACACACACACACACACACACACACACACACACACACACACACACACACACACACACACACACACACACACACACACACACACACAAACACACATACACACACACACAGACATATACATTTATTGCAGTGAGAAGAGAACCCCTACCTACCTACCAATTTACACAGCACAGTACTTAATGCAAGCACTATGGAACAAGTCTGCCTTTTACAGAGCTACAGGAAAATTAATACTGTATGACCTTACTATTGGATGTTTGAGATCTGATGTTGAAAGACCTGCATTAACTGGATGTGTAGGCATGTACAACTTTCAAAATATCAGTACGCTATGGTATTGCACTAATGACTTAAGTATACACAGTTATGCTCTTCTGACTAGACAGAGACAGACATAGATACACACCAGTTAACTGCAGTGAAATTAGAACTCCTACATAACTAAGTACAATGACTACATAACTCAGTACTTAATGCTAGCACTGCATCACAAGTCTGACTGAATTTTACAATGCTGCAAGCCAATTTATAGTGGATGACATCAGCATTGGATGTTTTAAAGAAGATGTTGGAAACATGGATGTGTAGGCATGTATATCTATCAAAATATTGGTAATACTTGAGATTGCACTGATGACTGCAAAACACATTGTTATACTCTTTTATCTAGCTCTGATATAGGGAATCTCCAAACTCTGGATCCCACACAGTTTGGTTTTGTGAAGGGTAGATCATGCCAGCTCAACTTGGTCGACTTCTTTGAGTCAGTCACCAGAGCTGTGGATGAACGAAAGGTGGTTCATGCAGCCTAGCTTGACCTGGCCAAGGCCTTTGATAGCATTTCCCACTCAAGAATCATAGAAAAACTCACCAAGCTAGGCATCCACCCCTGTATCACTAGGTGGATTGCAAACTGTCTCACAGATAGAACCCACAGTGTGAAAGTAACTGACTCCAAGTCAGACTGCAGACCAGTCACAAGTGGAGTCCCACAGGGTTTGGTCCTGTGTCCACTCCTGTTAAGTACCTACTTCTCAGAAGTCCAGGCTAACACAAAGGGACTCTGGCTGACAAATTATGCAGACGATTGCAAATTGGGAGCCATTATTAACTCCCCAAGTGATGTTGACATCCTACAGAGTGGCCTCACTGAGACCAACGACTGGTGTCAGAACCATGGTCTTAAGCTCAATGCCAAAATATGTGTTATTATCCCTTTAGGGAAAAAAACAGTTCCCATGAATTACCACATCAATGGTAGTCCACTGAACACACAAGGCATTATAAGACATCTGAACCAAATAAACCACAATCACAAATCAGAGAACCAGCTGTCACAAATGATCACACAATGAAGCCCAAGGGAATATAATTTATTAACGTTGTAAAAAACAAATTATGTTTTCGTTCAAAACTTCTTCAGACATTACACAACATATTCATTTGGTTTGCTTAAATATACTCCCTACAATCCATTAAACAAACACAACATGATTCCAATCAATAATTGTAATGCTTTAAAAACTTTAAAAACCTTATTCTATCCATAATAAATGTCATAAAATTCAAAATGTACTTGTGTTTTAGCTCATATGAACAAAAGTAAGTAAAATGATTAAAATACAGTGTAATAAAATAATTCATAGCTTGATGCCATTTAAACAAATAATTAAATAAAACCTCCATCTAGTGGTTGAAGTAAAAAGTGCTTGCAGTTGATTATAATTTAGCAGCTCTAAGTTTTAATACAGGGGCCAGGGAAATAAAATAATTTAATCCATAGTTTTTATTTTTAGCAGCATCTAATTTAAGTTGCTACTACACGATCTTATGTTTAAATATAAAAATTTGTGTTTAGACTATAGTTATTTAAAAGAATTTGTACATAGAGAGATAGTGCCCAAAGGGATTAGAATTTGTAAGTATCCAAACAATGTTAAGGAAGGGACTGTGTTTCACTCACCCAGAGACTGCCCATGTTCTGAAATAGACGTCTAATACATGTCAAGCAGAGCACCTTGCTGTCCCTATTCAAGAGAAATCTTGATGAGTGGATGAGTAATAGAAAGTACACCCCGGGGATCACTCCAGTGGCTCTACTTGATAGAGACACTGGGACATAACGTCAGGTGGCACAATGCCAGGGCACTTCTATGGGCTAGGCTTGTAAAGGCTCCAGGGCCATTATCCTAGTACATACCTATGAACCTATGAACTACACAGACAGGCACACACCAGATGACTGCAGTGAGATTAGAACCCATACCTACCTAAGTACATCAACTGGAGAACTCAGTATTTAATGCAAATGCCACTAAAGAAGTTTGACTTTTATAAGGCTGCAGGAAAATTCATAGTGGATGACATCAACATTGAATGTTTCAGAGGAGATTTTGAGAGGCCTGAATGAAATGGATGTGTAGGTATGTACAACTGTCAAAATATTGGCAATCTGTGGCATTGTTGTGATGACTGCAGGATACACAGTTATGCTCTTCTGACTAGACACACACACACACACACACACACACACACACACACACACACACACACACACACACACACACACACACACACACCAGTTGACTGCAGTGAGATTAAAACCCCTTCCTAAGTACACATACTAGAGAACTCAGTACTTAACACAAGTGCTATGGTACAAGTCTGACTTTGACAAGGCTGCAGTACAATTTATAGTGGATGACATCATCATTGGGTGTTTGAGAGAAAATATTGAGAGGCCTCAATGAAATGGATGTGTAGGCATGTACATCTGTCAAAATATTGATACTCCATTGCATTGTAATGAAGTCTGCAAGGGACACAGCTATGCTCTTCAGAGTAGACAAAACAAATCCAAGGCAGAAGGTTGCAAGCATCAACTATTTTATTTGGTAAACTGATTAAAACCAAAACAACTAAATTACATATATATTAAGCGCTTTCATCCCTTATCGGAACTTCATCAGAATATAAAAACAGTTAATTTAGAAAACTTTCATACACACATCCATGAGCAATGACAACACTTCCTTTGACGTTTCAAGAGGGAGTGTCTCCAGCCATTCCTAGGCAAAGTAGTATCACAATGCCATCTAGTGTTCAGAAGATTTAAGTGCACTTCATCTTGACAGTGTGCAATCTTGCAAACAAGCTAGAATACTGTAAACTTTTTGCAACAAACAGATTTTGTTTTTGTGTATATATAAAAATTAGTTTTTGTGAAAAATCTTAAATAAAAAATAAAAATCATGTTAAAATGAATATGTAATTCTTTAACCATGTAAACCATAACTATATTAAAATTGTATATATAAAAATCGATCCAAAAAACCCAATACCTAAAAATAAGTAAACATTCAATGCATGCAATGAGATGGTAAAAGATATTAACACTAATAGAGGCATTTAATTAAAGTATATATAAAATGAATGTCATATGCCATTTCCCTGAAGGAGCTTGAATGAGAGGAAAAAATGTGTGTTAAATACAAAGTTCACATAAGTAGCTTTATTTGTTGATGTGTTGTGCATTTAAAATGTAAAAAGGTGTGCTTAAAGTGCAGGTACATAGCTTAGGTGCCAGAGGTATTATTGTACCATTCATCCCTACTTCTGTTTCATTAATTAGTCAATGCTTTAAGTTTCAAAAGGGGTGCAATGGAACTAGACTCATTACGTCCATGCCAACCATGGGCCTTCAAAGTCAATTGCCATTATAATTACCTTAGTCCCAATAACTGTACCCATGGACTTAAACTCATTCCCTCTTTTAATCCTTCTATAACTACGAATTTAAATGTGTGACTTTCATTGTCCAAAACATGTCTTGCCAAGGCATTATTGGAGTTCCTTTTGTTGATGTTATACTGGTGTTCATAATTTTTTCCTTCAACCTATGCTCAGTTGTACCTATGTAAAAACATGGGCACTGTTGGCATAATGCTGCTTAGACCACCCTCCTAGAATTACAGTCAAAATTTGACCTAACTTTGAATTCATTGCCTTTAATTAGAAACCTGTCACACATTAGAATTAATTTGCATTGGGAACAGAGCTCACATTTCTTCATACGACAAACCTGATGCATGTTTGTTTTCTTTAGATGTGTTTTCCAAAATTTCCTTCAGGTTCCTATCTCTTCAAAATATAAAACCGTGTTTGTGTCCTAACTTCTCTCAAAAAGTAGGATTTTCACAAATAATCACCCATTTTTTTCAGTAACCCATTTAAGTGTTCTGTTGTCCATATTAAGGTAGTTGTGAAATTCATGGAGTACTGAGCTCTGATCAAGTTCCCAGTTACATTCCCCCCTCCACTTCATCCCCGATGTCCTGTACTCTAAAATTTGCTGACCCTCCTATGATAGGTTTATACCATCCGGTATTTCTTTTTCCCATAACCTCCAACCTAAGTTCCTCGAGCAGTCCATCATGATAACCTCACTTATGGAACATACCTAATAAAAGTTCACATGTATTGTGGAAGTCCTCATCTGTGGTGACTATTCTAGCAGCTCTAACTGATTAAAAGGTTTGTAACTTAACTGTTTTTATATTCTGATGGTTATAATAAGGGACAAAAGCTTTTAATATGTATATAATTTATTAGTTTTGGTGTTAATAGGTTTACCAAATAAAATAGTTGCTGCTCGCAACCTTCTGCCTTGGATTTGTTTTTGGATTTTGTGTCCTACCAGTTTCTTCTGAGTAGACAGATACACTCACACACACCAGTTGAGTGCAGTGAGATTAGAACCCCTATCTAACTAAGTACACTTACTACAGAACTCAATACTTAATGGAAGTGCCATGGCACAAGTCTTACTTTTACTCTGCTGCAGGGCAATATATTGGTGATGACATCATCATTAGATGTTTGACAGAATATGTTGGGAGACCAGTCTGAAATGGATACCTAGCCATGTACAACTATCAAGATATCAACGATTTGCTTGCTACCAGATTGATGATGTGTGAAAAGTGTAGATTTTACTGTTGTGTTTCTAATGTGCAGGTATACCTCAAAATACAGCTTTGCAAACTATAAGCAAATAGCTGTCCACATTACTATAAATATTGGAAAATCTAAATGTTTATTGTCAGTATAAAGATTTGTATGGTATATAAGAAAGCATTTGTTATTTATTTCTTTAGTGTAGTTAACATATTTGTGAACAAGTTTGAAATGCATGGGTGAAGGTAGCAGATTGTTACAGTGTAAATATGTGTTCTTTTCTTAAAAAGTGCCTTCCTTTTGTTTGTGTTTTTACACATACTTTCATGGGATGAAGACTGAATGGGCAGTAAATATAAGTACATAAACTAACATAAAAGGCACAGTAGCAATGCTGGCAGTAAACACAGCACTAACCAAAATGCAGGAAACAAAGCTGAAAAAAAATGCTGCTTCATGAGCTTTAAAATTTGGATTTATTGTGATACAAACAGAAGACGTGGTAAGCGATTTCACCTGGATAGGCTTCTTCATACCAAAAGAACCCCCCTCTTGTACACCCTGATATGGCAAAAAAGGCGCCAAAAACAGATAAACTGTTAAAGGCACAGTACAACTATCGTGGTATACAACATAAATGAAGTGCTTACTCTAAAATACATTAACCATAGTAAAATAAAAACACCTAAACCACTCATAAAACATGAATAGAGATGTATAAAAACAAAAAAACTGCATAAATTCATACTAATTGCACAACACTAACAATAAATCCTCTCATAAAAATGCTCTCATAAAAATGGTCTCATAATATATGTAAAAAGCACAGTCATACATATCACTTCAATCACCTGGACTTCAGGAAAGGTCTCAATGGTACTTTCTCATTCAGTCCAGAAATGTGCATGAGGGAGGTAGGAAAGAACCATAGCTATTCACTGCTTCAGCAGTGTAAAATGAAAATATGTACAGAATATTTGTTGAAATTGGACTTTCACCTCAACAAAAAGTTGTGACAACAATGCAAATCATATTGTGTAGCTAATCAAGTGTATCAAGACGATATGTGAGAAGTGGAGATCTATGTATGGGATGATATATATTTATTTATTTTTTATTGTGGGACAGGTGTCCATTTTTATTTTTACTTCAGTAAGAGATAAATGTTGGGTAAGGGATGTAGGTATATCTGGATCAGGTTAGTGAAGAAGTTGATTCAAATAAACAGGCAAACAAGACAAGAAACAGGGATGGTGAGGGACACAGAGTGGGGGACACCATGATAGGGTTAGGGAGGGGACAACAGATGCCCATGCCTGTCAAACATGGGGACAATGAGAATCCATTCCTCACCAGCAGAACTGGCATCATTGTCCCCTTACTCCACTGGCTGCTGGAGTGCTTTACATCTCCTATGGTCCATGACTGAGAGCAGTCTTTCTATCCAGCATAGGTGTGCACCAATTATGCTATGCGTGACCCTATGCACCAACCCTTACATCGCCTGGTGGCTGCTAAAATCCCAACCTCTGCCAGTACTCCTGCCAAGTTGGGTCCCAGATGTGCTGGACATCGGTGCAGGAGCTGGTGGAGTGGGGGCAGGTTCAACCACAGGGTTTGGCCTACCTCCCTGTGCTGTAAAGCATTTTCTCTCTGTGCTGTAAAGCACTTTGTGACTTTTCAGAGATGGATGACATGCTAAAACAATGAGTAAAAAGGTTGCACAGAAAAAACAATCAGTAAAAAGCAAAAGAAAAATCTTGAAAGGCTAGACTTTCCACTGTGTGATGCCTTAAGCTTCTTGTATTACAGGCAACATGGGATATATGCAAATAACTCTTTAAGGACAGTACATGTTTCAACTATTTGGGAATTCTGAATATCCATGACTTTTTTTTCCTTTCTAAGTCCATTTAGGGACAAATTCAGTGCAATAAAGCCAAAACCCACTAGCTGCAGACATGCATGTTTCAGCCTTCTTATGACATCATCAGCACAGCATAAATGGAATGTTTGGCTAACTTTTAGAAACACAGAGTTGTCATACCCGGCTAATATCCATAACTGTTACGATGTCTGCAAAATATCTCAACCAACAAACTAAATAATGAGTAAAAAGGTCACGCAGGAAAAAACAATCAGTAGAAACAAAACAACAAAATGTAGCAAGGGTAGGCTTTCCACTGTGTGATTCCTTAAACCTCTTGCATGAGAGGCAACAAGGGATATATGCAAATGACCTTTAAGGATATCAGGTGTTGATATCCTTAAAGGATCCTTTGCATAATGCCATGTTGCCTCTAATACAAGAGGTTTTTAGGAATCACACAGTGGAAAGTCTAGCCTTGCTACATTTTTCTTTTGTTTTTTAAAGAGATAGATGACATGGAAATGTTTTGATGACACACAGAAAAAAAAAGAGAGACAAGGGTTGGGGTGAGAGAGAAAAAGAAATAAAATTAGTACATCACATGTGACATACAATGCATTATCACAATAATAAAGTAGTTTATCTCAGTGTTTATTTTTAAGTATACTTCTTAACAATTACAAACTATACATGTTTTCCCTTAGTAGCACTTGTGTTATCATCTAGTAGTTCTACCCATCGACCTTCCAACCTTTATCCTTTTAGTTCTTTCAGTTTCTTACAAATATGGATGGACAATTTCCTACATATTCTCCTGCCAATCTTGTAGATATGGGCATCCTGCAACACTCTAGCAACTTCCTCATGTACACAGACAACCCTCTACTACTACCACCTAGGAACACAACTTGTGAGAGATGCATTTACATCAAGCACCTAGTGTCATCTGCCACTGAGAAGTTTAGCAACATGAACACCATACCTCAAACACCATCCACACCTACACAATAGACTTCCACATATGCGGAGGTCCTCAACAAAAACATACCCAAACAAAAGAGACCTCCGAGGCATAAACACATGCAAACTCCACTGCCCACCACACCACACACCACACATAGGTTCACAGGTTTATAGGTGTATTCAAGGCTAATGGCCTTGGGGCCTTTACAGGCCTAGCCACAGGATTTTCCTGTCATAGTGCCACCCGACCTTTATTCCCAGTGCCTCTGTCGAGTACAGCCATGGGAGTTATCCCCGGGGTGAATTTTCTGTTACCCATCCACTCAAGATTTCTCTTGAAGAGGGTCAGTGAGGTGCACTGCTTGACATTTATGGGAAGTCTATTCCATAGCATGAGCAGTCTCTGGTTTATGAACCTGTCCATTCAGCATGTTCTGTTAATTGTGGTAATGAGGTTCAGGTCTCTGGAGCATGTGGTTCGGAGGGATTAGGATTTCTTTAGATGTAGCATTTCTAACAGAGTAGGGTCAGATATGGCTTTGTAAGTCAAGCAGAGATCGCCTCTAAATAGGTGATATGAGACAGAGAATAGTTGGAGTTTTTTCATTCTGTCCATATAGGACAAGTGTTTAAGGCCTAGGATCCTCTTTGTGAGGTACTTTTGTGGCCTCTCCAGTTGTTGCAGGTGTCTAGTGGGTACATGCCAAATGGGGCATTGTACTCAATGATTGGCCTAATGAGGGAAGAGAAGAGGGAGACAATGACCTCTTTCTTCCTGGATGCAAAACCCTTAGTAATGAGATGTGCCACATAGAAGGACTTTCTGACCACAGTGACAATGTGGTGATCAAAAGATCAGTTGCTGTCAACCTGTGTTCCCAGATCTCTTATAATGCCTTCTGTGTTTTGTGGACTATCATAAATGTGGTAATTCATGGGAACTGGGTTTTTCCCAAAGGGGATGATGATGACACATTTTTTGGCATTGAGCCTAAGGCCATGGTTCTGTCACCAGTCACTGGTCTCAGTGAGACTCTGTAGGATGTCAACAT
This sequence comes from Protopterus annectens, assembly GCF_019279795.1. Lineage (NCBI taxonomy): Eukaryota > Metazoa > Chordata > Ceratodontiformes > Protopteridae > Protopterus > Protopterus annectens. The sequence goes on from NC_056731.1 coordinate 673,229,955, forward strand.
CACTTGGGGAGTTAATAATAGATCCTAACTTGCAATCATCTGCAAACTTTGTCAGCCAAAGTCCCTTTGTGTTGGCCTGGACTTCAGAGAAATAGATACCAAACAGAAGAGGACCCAGGACCAAACCCTGTGGGACTCAACTCATGAATAATTGGCAGTCTGACATGGAGTCAGGTAATTTCACACTGTGGTTCTATCTGTGAGCCACCTTGCATCCAACCTAGTGAAATAGGGATTGATGCTTAGCTTAGTGAGTTTTTCTATGACATACTGCACACACCTGTGTCTCACAGCCACTAAAGCCTAAACCTATACCCAACATATTAATCATAGGAGACTACATTGTGAGACACACAGATGTGCCCCTCACCAGGCTGGATAAGGAGAAAGTCACAGTTAGTTGTTTGTCAGGTGCCAGAATCTGCCATATAACCAATGCACTGATGTCTCTCAACAGGTACTGTTATAATCTGTCATAGTCCATGTTGGAGTGAACGACTTGTGATGTACTTCCCTGGACTATATGAAGAGAGAAATGACTGAGCTCGCTGAATATGTATCCCAGGCAGGTATGTCCCTACCCTTAAGCAGCATTCTACTGTCACCCAGAATGATGCCTTAATACAAACAGAAAATGATTGACTTTAACAACTGGCTCACTTTCTGGTGTAATTCAGTGGGGATCCAGTAGCTGACAGCCTGGGATGACATGACTGACAAGCCACTATGCTTTGTCAGGGATAGTCTACATCTGTCTTTCTTGGGTTTCAGGCTTCTGGTAAAGGCTCTTGCCTCCCCCTTAGTGCCTTTTTTAGGCAACACCATGAGATCAACACTACCAACATGAAAATGTAATCAAAATGTAAATTAAAGGTCATGCTGCTAATCACTAGTAGTCTAAACATGAAACTGCACTCATTGTAAGCATTCTTAACCCTGGAAGAAGCTAACATTTCTGCAGTCACAGAAACCTGGTTAAAAGCTGCCCAGAGCACCCCACCCATATCAGGTTACTCATCCTATCATTCATTGAGTACCCAAGCCGTTGCCAGCAAAACTGATGGAAGCAAAGTTGCAATATGTATAAAAGACATACATACCTCTAGGCTGGTCAAACAGTAGGATGCACAGGAAATATTCTAGGTGCAGATAACAATTGACAAGACCTCTATTCAAATCATAGCTTGTTACAGGCCTCCAACTCTGACTCAAGATGCCCACTCCACCTATCTGGACCTATTCAAATCTATCAAGATTCAGCCCTTTTAACTGATTCTGGGTGACTTTAACTACCCAACCATAGATTTGAAGAAATACTCATGCCAAACACAAATGCCTAGAGATTTCTTGATTTCATCAATACAAATGCCTTGGACCAGTTGGTTGACACCCACACAAGAGGTAAAAATATCTTGGACTTGGTATTAGCCAACATGAGTAACCACTGCAGCATCCATACAGTGTCATCATCCCTGGTAAGATCCAACCACAAAGCAGTCACTTTCAAAGTCACAATCTCCACAACTCCCCCCTCGTTAGGATCAAGCAAAAAAATTTCTAAAAAGCTGATTACAACCTTCTGAGGGAAGGTATAAACAGTTTCACAGCCCCCACACCCTCCACAGAAACTGCCACATATGTCCAAACTGACAGCAAAGTACTATATGAGCATTTATACGGTTGCATGGAATCATGAATACCAGACAGGATGAAATCTTCCTCCTCATGGAATAGGAAACCTGTCTGGCGGACATCTTCAATAAATAAACTCTATAATTAAAGGAAAAAATTGCTGTCCAGGACCAGGAAGGAGCAGATGTCTAATTGGAAGTAATCTCTCCTTAGCCTGAACAAGCAAATAAGAGCACTAGTGAAATCCTGCAAATCAAACTTTGAGTCCAAACTGGCCACATCCAAACTGGCCACATCTTGTAAAGACAATCATAATGCTTTCTTCACATATGTCTGCAATCTCAAGGTCAGCACTCAGATCTGTTCAGAACTGGTGGTCAAGGACACCACATACACAAACCCTGTAGATATAGCCAACCTGCTGGCAGACGGGTTCAGTGAAAATGGCACTTCTCTGTCCCCCATCAGTAAAACAGGACATCCCCAGTACCTGCCTCCCTCCCATTATCTCTAGGGAGCAAGTCATCACTGCCCTCTCAAAGGCAAAAAATACAGCCTCCATGGGACCCAATAACATCTCAGGCTGCATCCTACATGAATTCAGGCAGGAATTTGCAGCACTATTAGACACCCTATTCAACCAAAGCCTGAGTACCGGCTTTGTCCCAGGCAAGTGGAGGAGAGGTACTGTCATTCCCTTGCAAGAGCGTCCACCGATCCAAGAAATTACAAACTCATCAGTCTAACTAGCCTGATCTGCAAGGCCATTGAACAGATTATCATGGACCTTATAAACATGGACATTGGCAACCTCCAGACACTTGATCCCACACAGTTTGGTTTTGTCAAGGGGAGGATATGCCTGTTAAATGTGGTCAACTTCTTTGAGACAGTCATCAAGGCCATAGACAATGGGACAATGGTGCACACCACCTACTTGACCTGGCCAAGGCCTTTGATACTCTTCCCCATTCAGGTATAATAGATAAACTCTCTCAACTAGGCATCAATCCATATGTTGACAGATGGGTAACAGACTGGTTCACTGATAGAACCCACCTAGTCAAAATAGGGGAAGCCACCTCAAGTAGATGACCCATAGCACGTGGTGTACCCCAGGGATTGGTTTTGGGGCTTCTGCTGTTTGGGATATACTTCTTAGAGGTGCAGGCCAAATGTAGTGGGCTATGGCTGACCAAGTTTTTAGATGGCTATCAGCTACGTGCTGTCATCAATTCCCCTAGTGATGTGGACATCCTCCAAGAGGGTATCATCCAAACAAATGACTGGTGGCAGAAACATGGCCTTAAACTGAATGCCAAAAAATGCATCATCATCCCTTTTGGGGGTAATGATGTCCCCACAAATTATTACATTGATAATATGGCACTAAGCATGCAATCAGTCATGAGGCACATGGGAACCCAGGTTGATAACAAACTGACTTTTGACCACCAGATTGCCTCCATTGTACAGAAAGCTTTCTACATGGCCCACCTCATTAGTAAGGGTATTTCATCCATGGACAAGGTGGTCATAACATCCCTGTATTCTTCCCTTATAAGACCAATTATTGAATACAATGCTCCTTTTGACATGTACCATGCAAAGCACAAGCAGAAGCTGGGGAGACCACAGAGATTCCTCACTCCGAGAATCCAGGGCCTCAAATATCTACCCTACACAGATAAGCTAAAAACCTCTTTGTAAGGTACTTTTGTGGCCTCTCCAGTTGTTGCAGGTATCTAGTGGGTAGATGCCAAATGGGGCATTGTACTCAATGATTGGCCTAATGAGGGAAGAGAAGAGGGAGACAATGACCTCTTTCTTCCTGGATGCAAAACCCTTAGTAATGAGATGTGCCACATAGAAGGACTTTTTGACCACAGTGGCAATGTGGTGATTAAAAGATCGGTTGCTATCAACCTGTGTTCCTAGATCTCTTATAACGCCTTCTGTGTTCTGTGGACTACCATGAATGTGGTAATTCATGGGAACTGGGTTTTTCCCAAAGGGGATGATGACACATTTTTTGGCATTGAGCCTAAGGCCATGGTTCTGTCACTAGTCGCTGGTCTCAGTAAGACTCTGCAGGATGTCAACATCACTTGGGAAGTTAATAATAGCTCCCAACTTGCAATCATCTGCAAACTTTGTCAGCCAGAGTCCCTTTGTGTTGGCCTGGACTTCAGAGAAGTAGATACCAAACAGATGAGGACACATGACCGAACTCTGTGGACTCCACTCATGACTAGTTGGCAGTCTGACTTGGAGTCAGGTAATTTCACACTGTGGTTCTATCTGTGAGCCACTTTGCATCCAACCTAGTGATATAGGGATTGATGCTTAGCTTAGTGAGTTTTTCTATGACATAGTCCACACACCTGTGTCTCACAGACACTAAAGCCTAAACCTATACCCAGCATATTAATCATAGAAGACTACATTGTGAGACACACAGATGTGCCCCTCACCTGGCTGAATAAGGAGGAAGTCACAGTTAGTTGTTTGTCAGGTGCCTGAATCTGCCATATCACCAATGCTCGGACGTCTCTCAACAGGTACTGTTATAATCTGTCATAGTCCATGTTGGAGTGAATGACTTGTGATGTACTTCCCTGGACTATATGAAGAGAGACATGATTGAGCTTGCTGAATATGTGTCCCAGGCAGGTATGTCCCTAGCCTTAAGCAGCATTCTACTGTCACCCAGAATGATGCCTCAATACAAACAGAAAATGATTGACTTTAACAACTGGCTCACTTTCTGGTGTAATTCAGTGGGCATCCAGTACCTGACAGCCTGGGATGACATGACTGACAAGCCACTATGCTTTGCCAGGGATAGACTGCATCTGTCTCTCTTGGGCTTCAGGCTTCTGGCAAAGGCTCCTGCCCTTCCCTTAGTGGCTTTTTAGGCAACACCATGAGATCAACACTGCCAACATGAAAATGTAATCAAAATGTAAATTAAAGGTCATGCTGCTAATCACTAGTAGTCTACAAATGAAACTTAAAGGTCATGCTGCTAATCACTAGTAGTCTAAACATGAAACTGCATTCATTGCAAGCATTCTTAACCCTGGAAGAAGTTAACATTTATGCAGTCACAGAAACCTGGTTAAAAGCTGCACAGAGCACCCCACCCATATAAGGTTACTCATTCTATCATTCATTCAGAACCCAAGCCGTTGGCAGGAAAACAGATGGAGGTGGAGTTGCAATATGTATAAACGACATACATACCTCTAGGCTGGTCAAACAGTAGGATGCACAGGAAATATTCTAGGTGCAGATAACAATTGACAAGACCATTATTCAAATCATAGCTTGCTACAGGCCTCCAACTCTGACTCAAGATGCCCACTCCACCTATCTGGACCTATTCAAATCTATCAAGATTCAGCCCTTTTACCTGATCCTGGGTGACTTTAACTATCCAACCATAGATTTGAAGAAATGCTCATGCCAAACACGAATGCCTAGAGATTCCTTGATTTCATCAATGCAAATGTCTTGGACCAGTTGGTTGACACCCACACAAGAGGTAAAAATATCTTGGACTTGGTATTAGCCAACATGAGTAACCACTGCAGCATCCCTACAGTGTCATCATCCCTGGTAAGATCCGACCACAAAGCAGCCACTTTCAAAGTCACCATATCCCAAGAATCCCTCCTCATTAGGATCAAGCAAACAAACTTCCACAAAGCTGATTACTATCTTCTGAGGGAAGTTACAAACAGGTTCACAACCCCCACACCCTCCACAGAAACTGCCACATATGTCCAAACTGACAGCAAAGTACTATATGCGTATTTATATAGTTGCATGGAATCAGGAATACCAGACAGGATGAAATCTTCCTCCTCAGGGAAGAGTAAACCTGTCTGGTTGACATCTACAATAAATAAACTCTATAATTAAAGGAAAAAATTGTTGTCCAGGACCAGGAAGGAGCAGATGTCTAATTGGAAGCAATCTCTCCTTAGCCTGAACAAGCAAATAAGAGCACTAGTGAAATCCTCCAAATCAAACTTTGAGTCCAAATTGGCCACATCTTGTAAAGACAATCATAATGCTTTCTTCACATATGTCCACAATCTCAAGGTAAGCACTCATATCTGTTCAGAACTGGTGGTCAAGGACACCACATACACCAACCCTGTAGATATAGCCAACCTGCTGGCAGACGAGTTCAGTGAAAATGTCACTTCTCTGTCCCCCATCAGTAAAACAGGACATCCCCAGTACCTGTCCCCTCCCATTATCTCTAGGGAGCAAGTCATCACTGCCCTCTCAAAGGCAAAAAATACAGCCTCCATGGGACCCAATAACATCCCAGACTGCATCCAACATTAATTTAGGCAGGAACTGGCAGCACTGATAGACATCCTATTTAACCAAAGCCTGAGTACCGGCTTTGTCCCAGGCAAGTGGAGGGCAACTACTGTCATTCCCTTTCAAGAGCGTCCACCGATCTAGGAAATTACAGACCCATCAGCCTAACTAGCCTGATCTGCAAGGTCACTGAGCAGATTATCATGGACCTCATAAACGTGGACATTTGCAACCTCCAGACACTTGATCCCACAGAGTTTGGTTTTGTCAAGGGGAGGTTATGCCTGTTAAATGTGGTCAACTTCTTTGAGACAGTCACCTAGGCCATAGACAAGGGGAAGATGGTGCACACCACCTACCTTGACCCAGCCAAGGCCTTTGATACTATTCCCCACTCAGGTATAATAGATAAACTCTCTCAACTAGGCATCAATCCATATGTTGACAGATGGGTAACAGACTGGTTCACTGATAGAACCCACCTAGTCAAAATAGAGGAAACCACCTCAAGTAGATGACCCATAACAAGCGGTGTACTCCAAGGATTGGTTTTGGGGCTTCTACTGTTTGGGATATACTTCTTAGAGGTGCAGGTCAAATGTAGTGGGCTATGGCTGACCAAGTTTTCAGATAGCTGTAAGCTGGGTGCTGTCATCAATTCCCCTAGTGATGTGGACATCCTCCAAGAGGGTGTCATCCAAACAAATGAGTGGTGGCAGAAACATGGCCTTAAACTGAATGCCAAAAAATGCATCATCGTCCCTTTTGAGGGTAATGATGTCCCCAAAAATTATTACATTGATAATAAGGCACTAAGCATGCAATCAGTCATGAGGGACATGGGAACCCAGGTTGATAACAAACTGACTTTTGACCACCAGATTGCCTCCATTGTACAGAAAGCTTTCTACATGGCCCACCTCATTAGTAAGGGTATCTCATCCTGGGACAAGGCGGTCATAACATCCCTGTATTCTTCCTTTATAAGACCAATTATTGAATACAATGCTCATTTTGGCATGTTGTGCCTCACAAAGCACATTCAGAAGCTGGGGAGACCACAGAGATTCCTCACTCCGAGAATCCAGGGCCTCAAACATCTACCCTACACAGATAGGCTAAAAGCCCTGTCCCTCTAATCATTCTCCTACACACTCCTCAGAGGTGCCCTCTGTCTGGCATACAAAGCAATCTCAGACCCTGCCCTGATGGGACTGCTGCATATCTGCAAGTCAAGCTCCTCTTGAGTAATGCACACGTGCGATCTCAACCTGGTCTGTAATATCATAGGACTTTGTTGGTGAGACAGATTTGTGTCCCAGAGACTCCCCTTTTGTGGAATAGACTCCCTCTCCACATAAAGCAGAGTACCTCTTTAACCATTTCTAAGCACAACCTGGATAACTGGATGGGGTACAGAAAATACACCTCTGGGATTCCACCTATGTCCCTGCTGGACAGTGGCATGAGGTGCTGACTTGATGGAACATGGGCTAAATTTTTGTCTAGGCTTGTAAGGGCCTCAGGGCTAAGAGCCTAGTAACTCCCTATGATTGCAAAAAGCAGAAACCTGATCTCACCGCAATGAAGTTGAAAAACTGAGCAGTTTCTATTTAACAAACTTCCCAAATCCACAGTTCAAAGAAATTGTTGGCAGCCGTAGCAAAAGTAAAACTCTTCTTTATTGTAACAAGTATAACTCCCTATGATCCTATAAATAAGGATTGCTGAAAGTAATCCTTACAATATGCATATATTACACAAATGCTTGATCCAGTTATACAGATTAAGTTAACAGCAGGGCATTTATGTCACTTGTGTTGAAATTAAATTATGTAAATGTTTTTAAAGGATTTCACTATATATTTGTTACTTATGAAATTTGAACCAACAACATCTAACTACAGTGTTAGACTCGACTCCTACATTTGGCTTGTGCTACAGGATGAAGCATTACTGCTTTCTTTTACAGTTAGGATATGCATGCTTTCTTTGCTACAGCTGTATAGAAAAGAAATAATTTAACCAAATTAATAATTGTGTTGTGCTGCATGCATACTTATTGCTTCCCCCAGTCTCTATAGATGCTCAGCATTGACATCTCTATTTGTCATAATCTCTGTATTGGCTGTCAAATAAACAGAAGAGAGCAAGAGAAGAGCATTATGCATACCAGTCTTGTGTTTGTGCAGCTTTGTGTGTTTTTTATGTATGAAAAAAATCTATAAAATAAACAACAGTGCAAAATAAATGTTAGTACACATGAATGATTTTATACAACTCTGCATTTGAATTGCCACATCAATGTACCTGCAAAACATAGTAAGGGTGATTTATCCCTCTTTGTCACAGAAACAGCTTTGCAGCAGGAATACAACTCATTGTTCATACAAGCAAGTCCAAAATCATCCACAGCATTAACAAGACATATGTACTTGTAGACGTCTGAGTTATTTGTACCCATGTGTTAATTCAGATGCAGTGCAATGAGTGAACAAACAACCATTTATGACTGTTGTTTGCAGAAATGCAGCTCTGTCTTATCTTTGCATGGTGTTCATTCTTCTTTTATCTGAGCATTTTAATCTGACACATGCAGTATATAAGACATTGTGTATCATTGTCCTTAAAATGTATGAGAATATTAATTGCAATAATATACAGTTTTCAACAAATGCAGGGGAGACTGGATATTACTGAAGAGAAACTGTGAAATGTGGGCTGCTTACTTACATTTAAATCCTTGATACAAGTACTTCTACACTTTGTAAATCTAACCTGGATAACAAACTCACTGGAAGTAAGGGAGTCTGAATTGCTATTGTGTTTTCCTTCTCCCTACCAGTAATTATTCACAGTTGCAATCCATTAGCAACAAACACTGAGAGAGTCGCTGCACTATGTTTACATCAGCTACATGGAGCCAAGAATTTCTGATTCAGCAATTCTAATGAGTTCACACCTCATTTGCATATTAACCATGCTCGCAGGCCTCTATCTACACTATAGAAAGGGAACTGTGTAGCTAGGGAACCTGAAGGTGAGGAGACTTGTGTATGTGGATAACACAGAAGAATATTGCCATTATTCTGGATTTCTGGAAACAATTGTTTGGATATTAAATCATTGTTTCCTATCTTATCTTAGGTAGCCCCCTTAAACACTAACCGCGTGGCTCCCAGACATTAGGGGGTGACGCAGAAGGACTGCTTCCACAGTGCGAATGCACAAGCAGGCTACAACTATTACATTCTCAGCCAACTATTCCTCAAGAAATTAGGGTAAAAAGATACCCTGTTAAAATTTGGAAATATTGCAAAGCGTCTCGCAGGCAGGAACAGAACAGTACCTCTCACCTAATCTGGCAGCCCCTGTCCAAACAACTTACAACTATAATATTTCTTAAATCCCACTACTTTTATTTTAAACTATAGGTTTTGTAAAGCCAAGAAGTTGGACACAAACCTAACCTAACTTTACCAATATTATACAAAATTAGGTACTAAGTATAAGGAATAAACTGTTCCACAATAGCTGTACTCTGTACCTACAGGCAGCTGGCCTTTAGGACCCTGCAAACTCCTGACTGGTGTATCCCGCTCGCTACGCTCAGGCTCGCTCCGCTCCTCACCCTGCCCCCATATCCCACCTGCCCCTGCTATATCCACATTTATTAGGTTTAAAATCCCACCCCACTCAACTCTGAACCAATCACAGCCCCCCTGCAAGTTAGTATATCTCCTCCCATAATTCTAGCTAACTACCAATTAATTAGCTGGCCCTCCTAACCCCACACAAACAATTAACCATCCTTCTCTACTACATGGGCAAAATAATGAATTCTATCATCCCACTTTTAGTTCTTCTCCTACTGATCCCTTATTTCTTATCAAGGTATGAAAACCAAACCCTATTGGATATTCACTTCCCAAATGGTCACACCTGCAATCATCCAACTCTTCCCTTGAATCTGATCTCTCCTTCTAACTACCCCACTACAACATCATGCCCCAAAAGTGTGTATCTCAATCAGCGCTACCCTAAAGTAACCACTACAAAACCTGGTCTGAAGATACTATGTAAACTACTACGACTCTTAGACCATCTGAAAGCAAGTATTGCTAAAGATGGTGATATTCACCCCAACCCAGGCCCATCCATTGACTTAGACTCTGTCACCCCAATGTTAACTCAAAGATCCTCTAGCTCCCTCCTCATCTTCCATCTTAATCTAAGAAGTATAAATAACAAGATTCATAATCTACATGCTATGTTAGCCACACATCTCCCAGACATCATGTGTCTATCTGAAACATGTCTCAAACCATCCACTAAGGATGAAGAGATTCTTCCACCTGGGTACAATATACTTAGGGTTGATTGGATAAAAAAAAAGGTGGTGGAATAGCTGTAATGTTTAGAAATACACTGAATATCATAATGTATCCAATACAACCCCCCAAGGTCTCTAATATGGAACTAATTGCCCTAAAAATATGCCTAAACAACCAAAAGAGTATCAATCTAATTGTAGTCGACATCCCACCAGGGAAAAACTTAGAAACCTTGGAGCTAACTCTAAGCTGGCTTACCTCAAACTACCCTCAAGAAACCATTGTACTAGGAGACTTTAACCTTGACTGGTCCCAGCACTCTGACCAGATGAATCCCCTACCCATTAACCTATATGGCTTCTCCCAAAATATAAAATCTCCTACAAGAATAGGTAATGCTCAACAAAAAGAAAGCATTATCGACTGGATTCTCACCAATAAAGACACACCTAATTATACCACGGGGACCCTCCCCAACGATCTTAGTGACCACCTTATCACTTTCATCATAAACCATAAATTGACGTGTACAAACCTTCCCATATATAAACTAGTTAGAAACAAAAAGAAATTTGTCCTAGAACAATTCCTAGCAGAACTTAAATCCTGTAACTGGTCCATGCTAAAAACACTCCCCATAGACAAGAGTGTTACATACTTTAATGACACATTCCTAAATATACTGGACTCTCATGCACCTAACCGACTCATCAGAGCCAAAGTCCGGATTGCACCTTGGCTAACCAAAGACACCAAATCAAAAATTAAGCTCAGAGACTAGGCCTGGGTAAAGTGGCGTACCACCAAAGAACCCCTAGATCGCATCAAATTTCAGCAGCTCAGAAACTCTACAAAAACAGATATTACCCGGGATAAAAAGAATTATTTCTGTCATCTCCAGGACAAACACCAAAATAACCCAAAGAAGTTCCGGGCAGGTTTAATAACCTCCTTTATTCTGGGAAATCAACTACCCCTACCCCTGAAAAACTTATTGGTAAAGATCCTGAAGAAATAGCTAATATGTTTAACTCTTTCTTCACTGAGACCATTCAGGCACTCGCCAGTAAGTTACCTACTTCTTCCTCCTCCTTAACCAGTCCCACTGGCAAAACTCTACCCGCCTTTAGTCTTCAACCAATATCCATCTCCTATATCAGAACTCTATTAAAGAAACTCAAACCATCCACTCTATCGGCTGATCATCTCCCAGCTGAATACCTACAAATAGCATCTGATGTTATAGCCTATCCCATCTCAATCCTGATTAATAGAACTATTACAGAGGCCACCATCCCCTCAATTTGGAAAATATCATACGTCATCCCACTTCACAAGGGAGGCTCCTCTGCGGAAACATCGAACTATAGACCTATAGCAATATTGTCTCCTATAGCAAAAATTATGGAAAGGTATGCTCACAAGCAACTCCTACACTACCTCACCCTAAACAATCTTCTGTCTAAAACTCAACATGGGTTTCGCCCCCATCATAGTACTACCACTGCCCTCCTTTCCTTTGTTGATTCAGTAAATAACAATCGTAACAACAAATTAATAACTTCTGCTCTCTTTCTTGACTTGTCAAAAGCCTTTGACATGGTCAATCACCAACTTTTGCTCCACACCCTTAAAACCCTTCACCTCAATAACCTAGCCCTACGTTGGTTTAATGCTTACCTTTCTGGTAGACAACAAGCAGTCCATTGGCAAAGCAAGCTATCTCACTTTCTACCAAATACCAGAGGAGTTCCCCAAGGCTCTATACTTGATCCCCTTCTCTTCTCTGTATTCATAAATGACCTCCATTCAGTCATCCCCAAAGCCACCTGCATTCAATATGCAGATGACTCCACCCTTATTTGTTCTGATGTCTCTCTCCATAATCTCCAAGTAGTCACCCAACACTGTTTTGCGGCAGTTGAAAAATGGTTCTCTGAATGGAAACTCATCCTAAATCCCATAAAAGCTAAGCTACTACTAATCTTCCCCACCTCAGGAATCCCCTTAGGCCAATATCCGCCACATTCTAATAATAGGACCTTTCACGTTCAATCCATCAATGGCACCATCATTGAGCCTGTCACCAACACCAAACTACTAGGTGCTACTATTGATCACAAGCTCAAATTTGATATTCACATTAGTCAAACTATTAAGACAGTAAACAAGAAACTTGGTTCCATGTACAGAATTAAGAACTTTCTAACTCCTTATACTAAACTAACTATAGCACGATCACACCTTCTCTCCACCCTACTGTATGCCTCCCGGTCCTATCCTTCCTCAATAAAATGAGCTCAACAAACTCTCAGTTGCTTATAACCATATCGCTAAATTTGTTACTGGATCACCTTACCGTACTCATCACTGCCTCAACCTAAAGAAACTTGAATGGTTAGAATTACCTAACCTTCTTAAACTCAACCAACTTACTGAAGCATTTAAAATAATTAAGGAACCAGAAAAAAAACCCTCACTGAACAAACTCTTGACCCCCTACTACAATCTTAACTGCCTCTGATCTTCTAATAGTGTCCTGGTACAAACTATGAAATCTAATAATTCAGGAGGTGATGCTCTCTATGCCAATTCTATTGGAAAGCTCTGGAATTCCCTTCCTAATAACCTAAGACTAACCACTTCACTCAGCCATTTTAAAATTAGTCTCAAATCATTCCTTAAGGCACACTGGCTATGTCCTTGTGACAATCATGACTAACCCCATAGCTGCTTACCACCCACCCACTATTATCTAAAGGTCTCTTCCCCTCAAGCTTCTCTAGATCCCTTTAAACCTATTCTCCTCTATATCACCAAGCCCTTCTCACTGTAATGCTAGTTCCTCTTAGACTGCCCTCTCCGTATAACCATAGAATCGACCTGTGAAAGAATTTACCTCCTTCTCCTTTGGGATTAAAAGCTTAAACCTCTTTACTTCTCAACTTATCTGTATATCTGGGTACTTACTCATCATGTACTTGTGGAATTTAATAGAATGTATTTTTAATGAGTCTCTCTGTATTTTATATACTATGAATTTAGCTGGATGTTAGTCTATGTATTGTTGTTTTTTTCAAATGTGGAGCTTTTCGGTCTCTGCTGAAAATGGATATGTATCCAGTCAGACTAACCCGGTAAACAAATGTAAAATAAATAAAAAATAAAATTTGCACAGAAGCATACTGATCTTGATAAGGTATGATTGCATTTTTCAGTTATAGACTGGGTTTGCTCACGTCATTAGGAAATATATATATATATATATATATATATATATATATATATATATATATATATATATATATATATATATATGTGTATATAAATATATATATAGGATATGCATTTTTGTCAGGGCATTTTACTTTCTCAGATGCAGACCTTATTAACTTTCATCACAACTGTTAATGTTCCAACTGTTTCTCTTTACACTCTTCTAGTCTTATTTCAGTGAAATGTAAATCTTCGATATTGTCAATGACACAGGAGAGTTAGCCTTCTAGAATGGCCTGTATCTAGGAGAGTGCTTGCACAGGTAGAGGTGACTGCCAATTGCATAAAAATAATTGTTCTGTGGTAAATGTGTACAAATATCTTTGGGAAAGTTTGTTTGATAGCTCTTGATAGCACTTACAAAAATTCGCTGCTGTTTTATTCATTTGTTTTGTAAAAAATGTATATAATATGCCTGTTGTTTTTTTTTTTTTGGGGGGGGCAAGTTCCATTTTTGCATTGGCTCAACCACATTTTTACAGAGGTTTGCTTTGGTATTGTTGTGTATCAAACCTTGGTTTGTGTGTGAGTGTTATATGTTACAACCACATAACCTTTTTTATATTTGTATAACTGAAAAAGGTTTTTGTTTCTCCAGTTGGTGATAGTGAAAATCTAACAATACATGTTATAGCTAAGCAGGACTTTTATTTATGTGATAATTATGTGCAGTACCCTTCCTTTGTGTTTTATTTCACCTAGGTCTATAGTACTCAAGCATTCAAAACCCTGCAAGCCCCCCTTCAGTGACTCAGAAAAGTATGTCATTGTCCAAGCATTTCAACAACATGGTGCCTTTCTGCTTGAGAGACAAAATGAGGATATGTCTGGAAGAATGTAAAATTGGAGATTTATAGATAATGAAGTGACTGTTGTTGGGGGAGTTCCAGTACACTGTCAGGGATCCAGAGAGCTCAGTAGGAAGTGCACAATAGCATGTGACTGATGCTGGTGCTGCTGTTTCAGGGAAGACAAGTATGCCCCAAGAGGATCTTCCAGGTAGGCTTACCTATGTCAATTTTTAAATATTTCTTGTATAGTAAAATAGTGAAAGAAATGCATACGTTGGCTTAATTCATTTATTTTTTTTGGGAGGGGACTAATTTTAAATTGATACAGTTAACTACACATTCTGGTTCAGTACACATGGGCCTTGGGATGGATGTGTCATCCAAGTTTCAGTTAAATATATTGTTAATGTACATATAAAGGCCAAACTGTTTTCCCTGTATGTTATTGTTGTTGTGATGATGGTGTCCTTACATTTTGCTTAACTTCTTCCAGGACCATCTTCCCTAGCAAGTGTGAAGTCTTCTGCACATAGTAAGCCAAACGTTTTTATTTCAGTACTGATGAGCATTTCACAGAAATATTCATTTATCTGTATGTGTGAAGTAGTTTGCATTACTTTGTGTGTATTGGTGTACTGTCTGTGATAGTTGCACAAGTGTAGTAGTGTAGTTATTAATTTCTTTCCTGTGTTTTTTTGCTTATTATCACAGGTGATAATAACAGTGGAAGTATATGACTCTTACCACCTGATGTCAGAGTATCGGCAGACTCTGATGATGATGGTCGCCATACACAGGCACAGTCAGGGGGTGCAGAGGTTAAAAGTGACACTGCGGTTGACATTCAGCCATACCCTGCAATTGCAGTGGAGAAAGCCAGTAGGCCTATGCAAACTCATTCCAGTGAGCCCTCAGATATTGGACAGGTGGAGGGTGAGACACTTGATCAGGCTAGTGTGGTTAGTGCTGTGTTATGGGTGCTTGGAGGAGGCCTGATGTCCATCCTCCACTTGACCCAGGTGTGTCTTTCCATGCCATTCTACATATGTTTATGGCCATCATGGATCCACTGCCACATTCCAATAGGGCCTCTGAGGAAATTCTTAGGCATGCAGATTGGGACAGGCTGACATGTGTGACTCCCTCCATCATGATACCAATTCAATGGATCAGATGAATGTCAAGTTGGAATGGGCAGTGTCTGTGATGGAACATCTGCTGGGTAGAGGATGGCATCCACATGGGTATACCTCAGCCATATTACATCATCTGATATTAGCTGATGTGGCTGTGCACAATCATGCTCCCATAATGGCATTACGTCTACTGCTCTATCAGTGGTGGAATTGTCCACACCAAGAAGTGGCAGAGTCAATTCTCAGGGTCAGGGACGCCGATGAACTGTCACCTCTACTATGCATGACTCACACCTGTCTGATTCACCAGGACATAGAGCTAGAACAGTGCTTTATACTTGCAGAAACTCACACACAAATTTCATCTGGAGTGCCCATACAGACACAAACACATAACTGTAGCATGGGTCAGTTATGAGGCTTAAAGTTCATTCTGTCTCAGTGGCCATTTTGATACTTTATCCAAATGTCTGCCTGTTTCCCTTACTCACATGCACTCACTTACCTTTTGTGTCAGTGTAGGCCTCCTACTCCATCCCCCTTCACCCCCCCTCCACACACACACACACACACACACACACACACACACACACACACACACACACACACACACACACACACACACACACACACACACACACACACACACAAAATACCCTGTGCAAATGATGATAACTGTGCTATATCCTTGTTTTCTAACTTTTTTATTCAGGGATACATAATCTTTTTTCTGATGATCAGGGCACATAGCTGACTTAGCATTTAGTATAGCCATTCTTGTGATGCTGTTTTGCAAATTGTACTGCTTTCTTACAGGTTTTTGTAATGTGTACATCCCTCCCAAACCCTTACACCAACAAAGCTGGACCAAGCCATAAATAAAAGTGTGAAAAAGGCCCACCAATGGGGAGAGTTTTTAAACATTGTGGTCTTACAAACTTTACACAGTTGATAGAATAATGGGTTTTGCATTACTATTTTTATGTTTGTTCTGAGGGATATGAAACTGGAAATTGAAATATGTGTAATTATTTTCTAAATTCGCTCTTTAGTAATTTGCAATTACAAACATATGAGGCCAAAATGTGGACATTCAGTGAAAATCTGTACATTTTAGATGTAGGTCCTATAACTTGATAGAGGACATGTGCATTCACATAAGTCAGTACTGACATAATTGCTGTAAAATCACCTACCATAAACAAATTAATGGCATATCCTTGCATGCTGTTACTGGGTTGCTTACATTACCAAGTAACAGCATGCAAGGATATGCCATTAATTTGTATTCTTAGACATCTATTTTTTCTATTCCAGGTTCAACACTTACTTTGGAAATCCAGCAGTTGCAAGAGTTTTCCTTCAGAGCTGACTCTGTCTGATGCTAGGACCCATTGTCTCGGGTGCTGGATGGGTGACAGAACCCATCTCTAAATACTTGCAAAATGTCTTGGGGAAATATTTGAAAATATGTCCTACTGTGTTAAAGGATACAAATGACTTTTTAGGTAGACTTTACAACTGGCAGTTGAATAATAATGTAGTTGAGTATATTATGGTTACTATGGACATCACCTCACTTTTTACTGTCATACCCAATGACCATGGGGTCAATGCCATACGTGAATTTTTGAATAATGAGGTGGGGATGTTTGGAAGAAATATTGAGACCATCTGTTCTCTTCTAGAATTAGTTTTGTCACATAATGTTTTTATTTTTGATGGACAATCTTTTTTACAACTTACAGATGTGGCAATGGGTACTCCCATTGCCAGCACGTATGCTAATCTTGTGTTATATGAATGGGAGAAAAGGGTTATATTGGAAATAAATAGTCAATCAAATGAGAAAGTGTTGTTTTATAAAAGATTTGTTGATGATTGTTTTATGATATGGAAAGGCTCCTTATTGGAGTTGGAAGCATATGTGCAGTACCTGAATGATTCAACTGATTTTTTAAAGTTTAAAATTGAAGCTTTGAATAGTAGTATGAATTTTTTGGATGTAACTTTGTTTAAGGTTAATAATAGACTAGAATCCAAGGTTTTCAGAAAGGAGGTTGATGCTTTGAGGTACGTGAATAGGGTTAGTATGCATGCCCCCATATCTTTAAAGGATTAATTAAAGCACTATTCACAAGATTAAGTAAGTTAAATACAGCTGAGGATATTTTTTCTGAACAGATAGAGAATATGTCACAAGAATTTGAGAGAAGTGGCTATTCCAAACATTTAATAAATAAAGTAAGTGAGGAAGTGATAAGAGAAAGACAGTTTAAGTATAGGCCGATACTGGGAGGTGGCAGTGAGATAATTAATGATGATTTATGTGCAGTTGATGGAATCTTGAGATATTTGACAACGTATAACTTGAATACACGGAATGTATGTAGTATAGTAGAGAAGAATTGGCCAATTTTATTGGCTATGCCTGAGATAAAATCTATTGTAGGTGATAAACCTAGGTTTACTTATAGGAGCTCTGAAGCTCTGAAGCAGAAATTATGTTATAAAGATTTTCAAGTTAAAACTAATGGAAAAAACAAAGCAGTAGGGATAGTTAAATGTTATAACTGCTCTTGTTGTAATGATTTATATGAAGGAGATGCTATATTTCAGCATCCCATAAGTGGAGAAGTTTTTGCTTTAAGAACATTAACTGCATGTAATGAGGAAAAGATAGTATATTTAGCTACATGTATGGTGTGTACATTGTTTTATGTGGGCAAAACAATTAGAAAGTTAAGAGAAAGAATAGTGGAACATAAATCTGAAGTAAGGAGAAAGGTATTAACAAATGCTTTGAGTAAGCATGCCGTAGATAAAGGTGAAAGGCATGTTTTTAAGTTTAGAGTGTTGAGCAAAGTGGAAGCAAGTATAAGGAAAGGTGATATCAATAATTCTTTGGAGTTGAAAGAATTAGAGTGGATTATTAGGCTCCAGGCGGATGTAGCCCCTGGTTTAAATAATGCAGTCAGCTTGAAGCCAGTACTGGTTAAGAGGCAGAGAGAGAGGCTTTAGTAAAGGTATTACATAGTATTCGTGCTTGATGGAGTTTATTATAGATCTGTGGTTTTGTGTGTATGTATTTGTATGTGTGTGAATATGTTTGTATATTTGTATATTGTTTTATATAAGTCAGCTTTGGCCAGCTAAGAACTTGGTTATATTCAAATGGACGTATAAGAGAATTTAAGTACCTTTATCTGCACTTTTTTTAAAAAAAATACAGTATTTAATTTGATTTAAACTGTGTTGAAGGAATATTTAACTCAAGTGGCAGTTATTCTGCTCTTTAGTAACTTGAACTGAAGCTAGTGTGTTATTTGCTAGTAATTACAGGTGTGGGGGTAACCACATTCTTTGATTTCCTGTCCTTGCCTTTTTAAGTGGTGCATTGTGAAATTTTTATTGTTTAAAAACCTCAGCTTTGGCCAGCTAAGAACTTGGTTATATTCAACTGGATGTGTAAGATAATTTAAGTACCTTTATCTGCACTTTTTTTAAAAAAAATACAGTATTTAATTTGATTTAAACTGTGTTGAAGGAATATTTAACTCAAGTGGCAGTTATTCTGCTCTTCAGTTATTCCCACCCACCCTCCGTTTGTTATTCCCACCCACCCTCCCTGTTTTTGTTTTGGTGTTAATCTTGGTGGCCTTGAAACTGCCCACCCCTCAGCCTGCCTCTGGGCCCATCTCATTTGCTCCCTCAACTGAGTGCAGTGAGATCATATTCTGATTTCAGGCACTCCTACGGTGTACAAAGAGAGCATCTGGGAAACAGACAAAAAAAAAATTAAGCTTATTTCCTGCCTTTCCTGTTAAGTGGTATAGACTATTTGTAGGCTTCTGAGCCCCCAGGCCCTTCTGTGTTTGAGGGAAGCCTTCTAGCTTGTTTTTTTTTCTTATAACTAGCCAGTTTTCTAGTTTCAGCACTCAAATCTGTTTCTTTGATCTCAGCACTTGTTCAGGTAAAAAAAAAAAAAAATGTATCTACTTTTACTGTACTTGTGTTTCTACCTACTTCATTTTACTTTTGCATCATCTTAAAAATACTCAATTGTATTTATTACTGCTTGGTGTAACTCATTCTAAGCCTTTTGGTTTAAACACTTGGGCTTCGGACCAGTTGTTTTGCACTGAGAGGGTTTGTGGTCTGCACTGTTGTGGCAGAACAGACATCCTTCTAGGTTGGGAACTGCTGATTGAGGGCTCAGTGTCTGTTATTCTAAAAGTGTATTAATTCTGGTTTAAGCACTTGGGCTTTCAGGCCAGTTATTTTACATTAAGAGGGTTCGTGGTCTGCACTCTTGTGGGAGGAGAGGCTGGACTCTGCCCTTCTGCTTATAGTGCATGCATATCTGAACTGCTTCAATTGTATTTATTACTGCTTGGTTGTAACTGGACCAGTTGTTTTACATTAGGAAGGTTTGTGGCAAGCACTGTGGTGGCAGGACAGGTAGCTTTCATCCTTCTAAGTTGGGAACTGCTGATTGAGAGCCCAGTGTCGCACTTGGGCTTCAGGCCAGTTATTTTACATTAAGAAGGTTCATGGTCTGCACTCTTGTGGGAGAAGAGGCTGGACTCTGCCCTCCTGAGCTGGGAATTTCTGGTTGAGGGTTTATAGTGCCTGAATATTTGAACTGTATCTTACTGAAATTGGTACACCTTGTTTGCTCTAGCATAGACTAGATCCAGGCCTGCTGAATCTAGCTTTGTTTATATGCTTGTTGTTTGTTTCTTCTCAGCTTCTGTGGATCACTAGTGATATCTGCATTGCTTACTGTACTAGTTCCTTGTTTCACTTGAAATAAAGTTACTGTTTGTCGTTTTTGCATTTAGTTACTTGTAACACATTGCACTCAAGTTACCTGGCACTTGCTCACTAAAGCAATTATATAAGTCTATTATTCTAGCATGTCCAAAGGTCAGTTGTCAATCTCCTCTCCAGTCGAGCTGGTGAATCTGGGAATCTTGAGACAATGTTATAACTGCCTCATGTACACAGACAACCCTCTTCTCCTCCCATATAACACAAATACTTGTGAGAGATGCAGCTATTTAGCCAAACTGGAGGCTGAGCTCTCTCAACTCCAGGACTGGCAAGACCAGAGGGAGGAGAAGGCAACTACACACACCACAAAACCAGCCTCAAATAATGCTACCACACCACTGAATCAAACAAGGCTCTGAGTAAAAAATTACCTAAACAGCAGAGGCCTCCAAAGCAGACAACAAAACAACTGCTACCTCAAGACACCACACAAGCAACACATAAACCACAAAGCAGTCACAGCCCTTAAGGCCAAATACAACACCAAACATACTTGTCATAGGTGACTCCATAGTCAGACACACTGACGTCCCACTCACCAGGCTGAACAAGGAGAGGGAATGATGCCACAATATAGAGACAAGATGATCAGCTTTAACAATTGGCTTAATGTCTGGTGTCATTCAAAGGATGACAGCCACGCTGCGCTGCGCGAAGGGATGGCTTTGCACCTGTCACCCCCTGGATTCCGGATATTGGCTAAGGCTCTTGCCACCCCATAGTGCCTTTTAAATTCTAAACCTACCACCCTAGAAAACAAAAATGGGAAGAAACTGAGGTTCTCAGTATGGAGAACATCGATGTCTGTGCTGTAACTGAAACCTGGTTCAAGGATCCTGAGAGCACCTGTATCCATATTCATAAAGGATACCCACACCTCCAGGTTAGTGGCAATGCAAAGGCTCGAAACCATCCAGCTGCAACTAACCATAGGCAAAACTGCTCTACAATTTGTAGCATGCTACAGCCCACCCTCTCAAACTCAGTAACCCCACACACCCTTCCTGAACACACTGGTGGGTATAAATGTACCTCCAAACACCATCATATTGGGTGACTTCAGAATATAGACTGGGAACATTACTCTTCCTGGAGTTCATAAATTCAAATGCCATGGAACAGCTAGTCAATGTTCCCACGAGAGGAGAAAATATACTAGATCTCATTATCACAAACATGGGGACAAAATGCTCCACACTGGAAGTATATCCGACCACAGTGAAGAACTTCTCTAAAGCAAACTTCACACTACTCAAGACTGGTGTGGTATCCTGAGCCAGTGGAAACCACAACCCAAGCTGTGGAAGCCCTTACAAATGCCTTCTATGAACACCTCCAGGACTGCATGGATCAGGTACTCCCAAATAAAACCAAGACTCTTTCCACAAGTCTGGTGGACCCCAGCCATTAACAAACTTTACAATAAGAGGAGAAAGCTATTACATGATAGAACAAAATCCATAAGGAAGTCACTGATCATTATTAGTAAAAAAATACGAGCACTCATAAAATCAACTAAGGCCAATTTTGAGAGAAAAATTGCCATGGATTCAAAGGACAATCATAAGGCCTTTTTCAGCTATGTTAGGAACCTGGGTGGAAACTCCCAGATATGCTCAGAATTAGTCCAAAATGATACAAAAATCACTGAACCCACAGACATTGCCAACATACTGGCAGACAGGTTCAGTGCAAACTTCACCCCCCTCTCCACCCTAAAGGAGAGATAACTATCCCAGCAGAGTGTAGCCTCCCAGATGTCTCAAATGCGCAGGTGAAAGCTGCTCTCTCTAAAGCTACAAACACAGCATCAATGGGACCGGATGGTGTCCCTGGCTGTGTGCTACATGAGCTAAATGAGGAATTAAACCAAGGCAGCTGTTTAATCTCAGCCTTACCACAGGCTTAACAAGTCTAGTCTGCAAAGCTATGGAGAGGATCATAATGGAGCTCATAAACAAAGATATAGGGGACTTGCAGACATTGCAGATCATGCCTTTTGAACTTGGTCGACTTCTTCAAAACAGTCACCAAGGCTATTGATGAGGAAAGGCAGTCCATACAGCCTACCTTGACCTTGCAAAGCCTTCGACACAATACCCCACTCGGGTATTGTAGAAAAACTTACCAGCTTAAATGTAAACCCATATGTCACAAGATGGGTTGCAAACTAAGGGCAGAACCCACAGGGTTAGAGTTGCTGGCGCTATGTCAGACTCCAGGCCGGTCACAAGTGGTGTCCCACAGGGCTCAGTCCTTGGCCCCTATTGTTCGGCATCTACTTCTCAGAAGTACAGGCCAACATGGGAGGACTTTGGCTGACAAAGTTTGCAGACGACTGCAAACTGGGTGCCATAGTGGAAAGTGCATCGGACACGGATATCCTTCAGAAGGGACTCACGGAAACAGATAGCTGGTGTCAGAGCCATGGCCTGAAGTTAAAAAACAAGGTAACCCCAAGCTACCATATAGGTGGCAATCCACTAAGCACAGAAGAGGTTATCAGGGACCTGGGGACCCAGGTTGACAGTGGCCTTTCTTTTGACACTCATGTTGCTAAAGTGGTTAGAAAGACCTTCTACATTGCCCACCTGATCATGAAGGGATTCACATCCAGATCTAGTGAGGTCATTGTTCCTCTGTACTCTTCACTTATCAGACCAATGATCGAGTACAATGCCCCATTCGGGATGTATCTCACCCGACATCTGCAGCAATTGGAGAGACCCCAAAAGTTCCTCACCAAAAGGATAAAGGGACTCCAAAATCTGTCATATGCTGCCAGATTGAAAAAACTCCAGCTCTATTCAGTTGCATACCATCTGCTCAGAGATGACATGCGCCTGACATACAAGGCCATGTCCAACCCGGAATTAATGGACATGCTCCACCTCAAAAAATCCAAATCCACCAAAACCACTAGAGCAAGTGACTTAAACCTCAGCACAGATATAAATAGGATGTGCTGGAGGGATAGATTTATCACTCAGAGACTCCCTATGCTGTGGAATAAAATCCCGGTCCATGTGAGGCAGAGCACCTCGCTGGCTCTGTTCAAGAGAAATCTTGACCTGTGGATGGGGTTTATCCCGGAATCATCTCTGTGTCACTGCTGGACAGAGGCACAACAAACTAATGGGCACAGTATTTTTCATATAAAATTTGGGCTAGGCTTATAAATGCCTTAGGGCAGATAGCCTAGTATAAACCTATGAATCTATGTGTAATTTTTATTTCTTTGGTTTAAATGGAAGATTTTATTTCTTTGGTTTAAATGGAAGAATTTCTCTGTTTAAATGGAAGAATGTTATGCATAATAGGAATTTCTTCACTTTTAAGTAGGTATACTTATTTTTCATTTCCTAGTAGGTATTATTTGTTATTTTTACATATATATATATATATACACACATATATATATATATATATATATATATATATATATATATATATATATATATATACACACACATATATATATATTTTTTTTATATAGTATTTTATGAGTGTTGTATTACTTTTAGGCTTGATTGTTAATTAGGATGTGGGATGGGCTGAAGCATGTGATTTTATGTTCTCCTATTTAAATGTTGATTTATTGCATTGATTTATACTGATGAAGGGTGTAGACCCGAAAGCTTTATCTAATAAAGTTCTTGGTGTGGTATCGTTGTCTTGCTGAATTTTGGCAGTAACACCATTTGTTGTTTCTAGCTTGGTATATTTGGTGTATACTGCTGACACCTGCTTATTAAGGAGAGCTTCAGCCTGTGGTGGTTGTGGTGTTCGTTCAGAGAGTTTTTGCTGTGTACTCCTGGTGGCTGTGTCGAGTGGATTATGGAGATTGAAGTGAGAGAATCCAGTAACTCCGTTAAAAAGTTGTTGCGGCTACATGAGAATCTGGTACTAAAAATGGTATTTGAAATGGCTCCTGAGCAAGTGGCTGTAGATATAAAGGTAAAAGAGTTTAAAGAACATTTGTCAACTTTGGAGAAGAAAATGCAAACTTATAAACATCTCCAGTGGCAGAGATTGAGTTTTCAGGCATATCTTGAACTGGGTATTGTGCCAAGAGGGCTAAGAATATTAAAAATGCCCTCTTATGGCAATACCTATAATGACTTACTAATGCAGTGGCAACAACTAAACCTTAAGCTAAGTGCAGACTATATGAAATTGATGAATACATTTTTTGAGCCCATAGAAAGTAAGCTTATAGAAGAGATTGAACAACTTGAAAGCACTATTACTAGTTTACCTTGCTTTAATGGCTCGGTGGGGTTATAGCAGAGCTTTTTAACTCGAATGCATGCTTTGGACTTAAAATTACAACAAAGGAAAAGGAATAAGCTGCATAGGGATATGGGCGACTTTAAGCAAAACCGTATTTTCTCTTGGCCAAGGGAAGAGAGTAATGCAGTATCTCTTAGTAAAAAAACATCGGCCACTGTGGTTAGTAAAAAGATAGGTCCATTGGATCAATTTGATGTGTTTGAACAAAAGAAGAAAGATGTAACTTCAGCTATCCAGTGTAATACTCAGCATGTAAAGACTGCTCATGGATCGGTTCTTATAGCTGAAAATGGTAATGTGCCTTTAACTGAAGAAGAGGGCATGATGCAAGGATCACCTTCCAGTAGTGGTGGGGCCGACGTTAGAAAGGAAGACGCTGTACGTCCCAGAACGAGGGAGGGTATGGCGTCCAATACGACAAGTTTGAATACAAAAGTACTGCAAAGGGAAATAACCTCTTTTTCTCCTTTTTTGCTGAAGCAACCAGAGAAGGTTGCCTCACAACTACAGCCGAAAGAGTTTCGTTTGCAATATCAGCATCAGCAGCAACAGAATGTCCCAGGGAAGAGGAAGAACAACAGTCCGTTGGTGCACAACAAGTCTGTCAAGCGATAGTCAGACCGAACAAAGGTACTGTAAACCTTTCTAAGGTTTTGTTGACAGACGCACAATTATCACTGTTAAGTAAAGGCTTAAAATTCATCCCTAATGCAAGGGATGATATTGTTCAAGCGATTATAGATTTGAAGATGTTTGTACATTTGGTTGGTCTTAAAATGATTTTTAAAAATAATGATCTGCATACACCAGTATGTAGAAGGTTAAGTGTGTTTATGCCAGTGCTATGCCCTATTCTGAATGCATTTTCTAATATTGTTGAACGAGAATTGCGATAGTATTATAAGAGTAATGCTGCTCGTAAAAGTTTTTAAAATATAACATTTTTTTAATATTTAGCTCTAAAGGAGCTAAAAGCATGTAATACTACAGCAATAAAGCAAGCTGACAAAGGGGGAGCAATTGTGGTAATGGAGAGGGATGAATATTTTGCAAATTTCAAAGTGTTGTTGAATGATATAAATACCTTTAGGAGAGTTTCCTTTGTGGAAGTTCAGAAAGTAATTACTGAAGTGAATATGGCTATATATGAGGTTCAAATTAATGATGATTTAAGTATGGAGGTGTTTAACTATTTGAGTGTTTCTTGCCCCAGAATACCTCAGATTAATGGTATTCCAAAAATAGACAAAAATATCACTAACCCACCTCTGAGACCCATTGTCTCGGGTGCTGGATGGGTGACAGAACCCATCTCTAAATACTTGCAAAATGTCTTGGGAAAATATTTGAAAATCTGTCCTACTGTGTTAAAGGATACGAATGACTTTTTAGGTAGTCTTTACATCTGGCAGTTGAATAATAATGTAGTTGAGTATATTATGGTTACTATGGACATCACTTCACTTTTTACTGTCATATCGAATTACCATGGGGTCAATGCCATACGTGAATTTTTGAATAATGAGGTGGGGATGTTTGGAAGAAATATTGAGACCATCTGTTCTCTTCTAGAAGTAGTTTTGTCACATAATGTTTTTATTTTTCTTGGACAACCTTTTTTACAACTTACAGGTGGGGCAATGGGTACTCCCATTGCCAACACGTATGCTAATCTTGTGTTATATGAATGGGAGAAAAGGGTTATATTGGATATAAATAGTCAATCAAATGAGAAAGTGTTGTTTTATAAAAGATTTGTTGATTGTTTTATGATGTGGAAAGGCTCCTTATTGGAGTTGGAAGCATATGTGCAGTACCTGAATGATTCAACTGATTTTTTAAAGTTTAAAATGGAAACTTCGAATAGTAGTATGAATTTTTTGGATGTAACTTTGTTTAAGGTTAATAATAGACTAGAATCCAAGGTTTTCAGAAAGGAGGTGAATGCTTTGAGGTATGTGAATAGGGATAGCATGCATGCCCCCATATCTTTAAAGGAATAATTAAAGCACAATTCACAAGATTAAGTAAGTTAAATATGGTTGAGGATATTTTTACAGATGATACACACATACAACATAACAATTGAAGAAGAAATAATTGCATCAGTCCTTTGAGACTGGAAAAACAGATCCAAAATTAAAACAAATTTAGAAGAATCAGTCGCAAATATTTCATGTGAACGATATTACCCCTCACACCCACCCAATGCAGAAGCTTCACCTCCACACCCCTTAAATTAAATATACTAATGCCATGGTCACACTGCCATAACCAAAGGAAAACACACCATCTGAGCCTATAGTGGATCATATATGGCTCAACTGTAGCATTGAACAATTAAATCATCACTTAGTCAATCACACCAGAAAAGTTGTACGCAACTACATTCATTCTTCATCCACTGGTCTTCAGCCACCAAATATATATATATATATATATATATATATATATATATATATATACATATATATATTGATTGACATTTGATTACTGGGAAAGTCTGATTGGGTAGGAGCTCATTTTCCTATTTTCAGAGGAAACCCATATATATATATATATATATATATATATATATATATATATATATATATATATATATATATATATATATATATTTATACTTTTTTTTTTTTTAACAAATTCTTCAGACTGCGTTATTGCTGGGATTACTTTTGTTGTTGCTCTGCAGGATAAATTTTGAGTTCATTTCTGGGAGAAAGAGGAATTGGGAGGAAGATTATTAGTGATTTAAGAGTTAATGATACACAAAAAAGTAGAGTTTACTTGTTAAATAGGTAAGCCCACTGACATGACTATCCTTTTTCAGTACAATCCAGGAGCAATGCTAGTTAAATAACTTCCTCAGAATCATACAGAAAGCCATTGGTGGCAGAGGGAATCCATCCGTGGGCTACAAGAAGCAGCAAAGTAACAGTTTATGCCTTAATTCTCTGCTTATTTCTCTGTGCTGCCAGACTACTATATTTACATCTGTATCTTTATCTATATGTATAACCATGTCTGTTTCCGTATCTATATCTATATCTATAGCTATATCAAGTATCTTTAGGTTTTAGGATATCATGTTCAGGTAGATATCTTAGATAGCCCTCCCTAGGCATTAGTAGGCTTAGGGCCCCCTGCTTAGTATAACACATGCCACCCCTTTTTTTACTATTTAGTTTTACTATGCCTTGTGTATAGTGGTAGTGTAGTACCTAGTAGTGACCCACAGATCTCCCCGAGGTAAACCTCCACTTTCTCTGTTCTCCTCTCAGTGAGGAATCTGCTCTACATGGACTCATGGACTGGGATTCTGTTGTAGGGAGCCTCTGGAGTTCTGGTCTGTGATCTCAGCACGTTCTATCTATTTCTGTGCTGAGGTGCTTTTCACTTGTGTTTCATTTCCTCTTGTTCTTGGATTTTGATTTGGATTGCATGTCCATTAATTCAGCATTGGACACATGGCCTTGTTGGAGCGACAGGCACAGATCACCTCTGTGCAGGCTGCGACTGAATAGAAGGTTTTTTTTTTTCAGTTTCAGCACATTGGCATTATATGACCTTTATTATCCTCTTGGTGAGTGAGGAACTTTTGGGGTCTTCCCAACGGTGCAGGTGTCGGTGAGATACATCCCAAATGGGGGCATGTAACTCAATCATTGGCCTGATAAGAGAAGAGTACAGGGGCACAATTTACATATCAATACCTATCTACATCTATATCTATATCTATCTATATCTATCTCTATATCTATATCTATCTATCTATATATATATATATATATATATATATATATATATATATATTGTTTATACATCTATATCTATATATATATATATATATATATATATATATATATATATATATATATATATATATATCTATACATATCGATAGATAGATGATAAACAGTTAATGATTCTTATATACAAAATACTGACCACACAACACCAAAACAATTTAAATATCACAAGAAAACATGACAACAATCCCAATGAAATGTGACAACAGTCAATAGGAAATGTGGCAGTAATCCTGCTAAAACCAGTTCAGTCACCCACACTATTACTACACATGATACACACATACAACATAACAACTGAAGAAGAAATAATTGCATCAGTCCTTTGAGACTGGAAAAACAGAGCCAAAATTAAAACAAATTTAGAAGAATCAGTCACATATATTTCATGTGAACGATTTTACCCCTCACACCCACCCAGTGCAGAAGCTTCACCTCCACACCCCTTAAATTAAATATACTAATGCCATGGTCACACTGCCATAACCAAAGGAAAACACACCATCTGAGCCTAAAGTGGACCATATATGGCTCAACTGTAGTATTGAACAATTAAATCATCACTCAGTCAATCACACCAGAAAAGTTGTACGCAACTACACTAATTCTTCATCCACTGGTCTTCAGCCACCAAATATATATATATATATAAATATATATATATTGATTGATTGATTGACATTTGATTACTGGGAAAGTCTGATTGGGTAGGAGCTCATTTTCCCATTTTCAGAGGAGACCCAGGAAAACAAAGCACCAAAGTATTACAAAACATTTTAAAAACAATAATTTTTACAGTTGTTTAATGTAATGCAAAAAAATACAACTGAAATAATTATACCAAATTAGACATAATATGAAAATATCGGTTAAGAATAAACAAAAGTTATATCCATCTGTGATGCCCGTGCACTGGAGCAGTAATCAAGGAGCCTCAATCCTCACCACTAACCACTGAGGGGCATGCACATTGGGAAAGATAACAAGTACACACACACACACACACACACACACACACACACACACACGCACACACACGCACACACACACACACACACACACACACACACACACACACACACACACACACACACACACAGTAAACTACAATTTCCCTTAACAGCACACAGAGATCACAGTCAGCCTATGGCTGGTTTCTCCTTTTCTCCACATCCCCAATAAGACTCCCCACTGGCACAGCTATAGGGTACAGATCTCAACCGAGGAGTCAAGCCAAAACCTCCAGTGCCCTCTCTGTCCAACCAGTGCTTCTTGTCCCTGCCCAAGTAGCTCTCACACATACACACACACACACACACACACACACACACACACACACACACACACACACACACACACACACACACACACTTTGAGATTTGGTTGATATAAAACACAAAGACACTCTAGGGGAAGGCTGGCACAGGTAGTCCAGTTATGCCCCCTCCTGCCAGGCTATAAGGTAGCAATCACTGCCACCAACTACTCTTAGCAGCTACTAAAAAGGGCCTTACCAAAGGTTGTCCAATTTATACTGTGCAATATTATTATCCAAATAGTAAGTGGACAAACAGCAAGGCTTATTGGAGTTGCTTAGTACAGTATCACTAAATACATGCAAGTACTCTAGAGCTTAAATTATCTCTATACAAAACAGGCACAGTTGAAAGGTTTAAAAATATTTAATAATAAATAAAAACACAAGACAAATCTTCTCAATTCAACACAGTGCTCGTCAAGAGTTCAGAAATCACTGGAAAATGCTTAAAATAATAATATGGAATAGTCTAGCATAAATATAGAAAACAGCTAGACTAAATATAACTAAATTCGTATCTAACTCTAAGAGCAATCACAGTTCTAAATAAACGTGCATATAGAGCAAAGACAGACTACTGGTGAGTTGTCAGTTCTGAAGACAAATGCAAAATGCTCTTCTTTCTTTCTGTCCTTAAATTGATAACACAGTACTGCTTCACATTACATCATTCTTGACACTTCTCTGGTTTCCCAGGCTATCAGAAACTCAGAATTTATACTTCTTTTTGTAATGTTCACCTGCAGGAGGCCACAGCAATAAAATACATTATATATATAAAATATAGCAATTAACTCTGGTCTCAAAACAATAGAAGGAATGTCTTAGCCCAGACATCTTGTCTCCGAGCTCTGAGATTAAACACAATTGTAATTTTTTACTTAACAGATTTCTTCCAGCATGGGGCACTGGTGTTACATTTGTGTTGTTAACACAGTTTTCTTACATTTGTGATCAAGCCTATGGATTACATTAATATAATTTGACAGTGGCATAGAATTATTTACAAAATTCTATCTAGCTAGACTGGCAACCTTCACATATCTTCACACAGCCCAACCATCCACAACCCATTTTCCCATTTTTTGCATGAGGTCGGGGTGTTACTTCAACAGTGACATTCATCTAGAGCAAAGGATTACACCACTGATGGCTAGCCCTACCATGGAAGGCACAAGGTATATGACAATGATTGAACAGTTAGAGAGATTTTATCCAGTTTATATAGAAATTAGTAGCATGTTAGTATAATACAAACAGGAATTGCAAGTGAGAGAAAAGTAGGCTTATTGTACATTTAGAGACAAAGCCAGGGGGAGAAAATGATAGAAGTAAAAGGTGATTGAAGAAGGTAGAGTAAGAAGATGTAAGGTATTAATAGGTGTATTTGCTCACATTTAGTTGTATAATTCATCCTTGTGTTGAGCAAGAACAGACAGCGTTTGATTAGGAAGTCTGACCTGATGGATATAGATAAAGAGTTCCAGGCCTTAGCACCATGGTACGAGTAGAGATAATGTCCAGCAGATTTGATAAATTTGTGGACTGACAGGAGTTTTTGGTCAACTGATTATGAACATAGTTGTGTAGAAAGTTGCTTAATGCTACACAAGCAGAAGGATTTTGGATAATTTTATAGGTGGTAAGAAGCTGTCCATATGTTGATGAGGTAGCTCTAACCAATTTAGGCCTTTTAGTGCTATACAGTGGTAGGTTCTGAAAAGGGTATTTGCTGCAAATTTAGCAGCGTTGACATAAAATTGTTCAAGTTTTGATTTTTGTGATGCCTGAAGGTTAGTGAGGATGGAAGCACCATAAAGAAGTGTGGGGAGGAGATAAATAGTAACAAGTGTCGCTTTAGTTGTGTCTGTGAGAAGGTTTTTGTATCTATAAAGCATCCCTTGTTTTTGATGAGCTCTTCTTGCGTACCTTTGTATATGTAAGTCAATTTTAAGATTATCATCCACTATCATTCCTAATAAGTTGCTATGAGAAGTGACTTCAATGATTGTATTACCAAGAGACACGACTTTAAATTTTGTTTTTTTCATGGGAGAGGGATTTGGGGAATTAAGTATTTTTTTAGAATTGAACATGTGTTGTGAGTTACAAAGTCATGTTTCATTTGCTGTTAAAGCTTCCTGGGTATTTTTTTGGAGGTATGCTACATTGTCAGATGTGCGAATGAGTGTGGAGTCATCTGCATACTGTATTAGGGAGGCCTGTTCTGTAAACGTGTGGAGGGTATTGGTGAGAATGTTAAAAAAGAGAAAAAGAAGGACAGAGCCTTGTAATATCCTAGTGATGACTGGGAGGTATGGAGAAAGGGTGGAGTGCCATTCTACTGACTGATACCTGTTGGACAGGTAGCTTTTGGACCATACAAGGGTGGACTGAGACAGACTTAATGAGGACTTTTAAAGTAGAAGTTTGCTGTGACAAACTGTATCAAAGACTTTAGACAAGACTATAAATAAGAAGACCAGTTTATTATTATCTCTAACTTTATTATCAGTATCTATATAAGTTAAAAGGGCAGTACAAATACTATGGAAAGGGCAGTAGCCATACTGTGTGGGGATAGCAGTTTTTTCCTGCAAGAAATGGTTTAGTAATTGTTTTTGACTACATGTTTCAAGTATTTATGAGGGGGGGGGTGGATAAGACTGCTACAGATCTAAAGTTGGTAATATCTGTTGAATTTCCTCCTTTGTGAAGAAGGTTAATGTATGATGGTTTCCAAATAGAGGGGAACTGGGATTAATGGACTGACCTATTTATAAGGACTGAGACAGGATAGGCAATGTTATCAGATGTATTTTTATATTTTTAGTTACTTACTTGGAAGATCATTAG
>NC_056731.1:673567576-673646494 GCF_019279795.1 Protopterus annectens
AACCAAGATGCTCTCATCCAAAAAAGGAAGCCAATCTGGTGGTCCCCTGCCATAAACAAACTTTACAACAAAAGGAAGAAACTGTTGCAGAAAAGAGGAAAATCCCAGGATGCAAAAAACTCCCTTACCAGCCTCAGTAATAAGCTGAGATCCCTCATAAAATCCTCCAAAGGTAGTTACGAAAATAAAAATTCCAAAGATTACAAAGACAACCACAAGGCATTCTATAACTATATCAAGAATCTAAATGGCAATGCTCAAATCTGCTCTGAGCTAAAACAGAATGGCATTAAATATACTGATCCCAAGGATATTGCCAATATCCTGGCAGATCGATTCAGTGCCAACTTCACCCCACTCTCACTCCCTAAATGGCCGATCTCTATACTGGAAGATTGCCAAATTCCAGTAATAATGGCCACACAGGTAAAAAACACACTCTCCAAAGCTAGGAATACAGCATCCATTGGACCAGATGACATCCTGGGCTGTGTACTACATGAACTACAATATGAACTGGCACATCACCTAGGTGTCATGTTTAATCATAGCCTCACCTCAGGTTTCGTGCCCACTGAGTGGCGCAGAGCTACAGTTATCCCACTCCACAAGGGGGGATCCACCTTGGATCCTGGAAACTACTGTCCTGTCAGTCTGACAAGCCTTATCTGCAATGCCATGGAGTGTATTATCATGGAACTTATAAACAAAGACATTGGCAACCTTCAAACACTGGACCCTACCCAGTATGGGTTCGTGAAGGGCCGATTTTGTCTCCTGAACCTGAATGGCTTCTTCGAATCAGTCTCCAGAGCCATGGACAAGGATAAGGTGGTCCACACAGCCTATCTAGACCTTGCCAAGGCCTTTGACACCATCCCCCACTCTGGAATCATAGATAAACTTACTAAGCTGGGCATTAATCCCTACATCACCCAATGGGTTGCTAACTGGCTTACTAATAGAACCCACACTGTAAAAGTAGCCGACTCCAAATCCAGCTCCAGACAAGTGACAAGTGGAGTACCTCAGGATTCAGTCCTGGGACCACTTTTATTTGGCATCTACTTCTCTGAAGTACAGACCAACACTAAGGGACTCTGGCTAACAAAGTTTGCAGATGACTGCAAACTGGGAGCCATTATTGAATCCCCAAATGATGTGGATACTGTACAAAAGGGCCTTACAGAAACAGATGCTTGGTGCCAGAGCCATGGGCTCAAGCTCAATGCCAAGAAATGTATAGTTATCCCCTTTGGAAAAAACATGTATCCATGAATTACCATATAGGTGGCAGTACACTAAACACCGAAATTGTGATAAGAGACTTAGGGACACAGGTGGACAGTGGTCTCACCTTCGATAATCACATTGCCAAAACAGTCAGGAAATCCTTCTATGTGGCACACCTCATCACTAAGGGCTTTCCATCCAGAAAAAAGGAGGTCATTGTCCCACTGTCTTCATTAGACCCATTATAGAATGCTACGCCCCGTTTGGTATGTACCTCTCAAGACATCTGCAACAACTGGAAAGGCCGCAGAAATACCTCACTAAAAGAATCACAGGCCTAAAGCAGATGCCCTATGCTGACCACCTTAAAAAACTCCAGCTATACTCTGTCGCATATCGTCTACTCAGAGGCGATCTCTGCTTAACATACAAGGCCATGTCAAACCCAGAGCTGTTGGACATGCTACACTTAAAGAAATCCCAATCCCTCAGAGCCACATGCTCCAGGGATCTAAACCTTGTCATCACAATAAACAAAACATGCTGGAGGGGTAGGTTCCTGACCCAGAGACTCCCCAGACTCTGGAATAGATTGCCCATACATGTCAAGCAGAGTGCCTCTTTGGCCCTCTTCAAAAGGAACCTTGACGATTGGATGGGAGAAAGGAAATTCACCCCAGGGATCATGTCAGTCGCCCTGCTAGACATGGGTCCATGAAAGTAAATAGTGTGGGAAGAAATAGCCAGGGAATTGTTATGGTTAGGCTTGTATAGGCCCTAGGGCTGATAGCCTAGTACCAACCTATGAAGTGAGGTGTAATTGGAACAGAGTGTTGAAGTCCCCAATAAAACACAAGGACCCCACAGAGTGTACATACACATCAATTAGGGACACCAGGCATACATATAAGGTGTAATGAATAATAACACAATGCCAAAAAGGCATTATAATGAAAGTCTAATGTAAGCAATGCTAAGCATTGCACACACCAGCTTAGGAGGTATGAGCAATGTGTAGACCAGCTAACTCATTCTGTCCAGTGGTATACTCCTTTAAACTATGCCAACCTTAGGTAAGCAGGTTTGCCCATAGATTAGCCTTTTCAAAACTGACCAATCACAGAAAAGTGTGAGAAATCAGCCCTAATTAAACCCAAGAGGTGAGAATACATCTCATAACTGGTTGTAGCTTCCCTTTACAGGCACTATGGCTGTAAGGAGAGAAGGAGTGTGCTTCTGGATGCACCGCTGATGCATCCAGGAGTCCAAGGTCATGGCAGGACTCTTAGTTAAAGACCATGCTCAGAGACTGCTGCAGGGCCAGTACCAGGGCTCCCAATATAAGGCAGAGACCTGGGACTATCTCACCCATGACCTCACCAATGCCAGTGGCATACCTCAAACTGGTGAGCAGGTCAGGCACCACTATACCGACCTGAAGCGGTGGAAGAGGGACCTCTTGAAAGAGTGGCTCCAAGAGGCTAGAGCATCAGGGGATGTTCCAGACGTGTGTAAGTATCACCCCAGTATATGTGTAATGATTGCCAGCTGAGGTATATCATGGATAGGTATGGCTAAATATTCCTCTTATGTCCCCCACAGCTGCAATGGAGCAGGCCGCGAACCAGGAGGCCCACAGCATCTGCCTGGAGAGGTTGCGATGTGAGGCAGGTCAGTAATACTCATGCATTTACTGTCATAGGAAATAAAAATAAAAGTAGTAGTAAATTAATTGCTAGTATAAAACCTGTATTCTTCAAGGCAAGTACTGCATACACTAGAGAATATGGCAGGAAGAGTCTCATATTGTTTGAATGTCAATAAAAGGGTAATATCCTGACAAAACAGGTCTAACTGCTGGACTGCATGTGTATATTCTGGTATCATATGGTAATGTAGATTTGCAATCATGTAATAGTACTGTTGTATTAAGCACAGTTACCCACACCGTGCATCATAAATTGAATGTGTAGGACTGCCTATATATGACAGGTGTAATCCCCAGAGGCCATTTAGTACAACTGAGAGACACACAGACAGTAAACAGGGAAAATGCAGACAACAAAAAACAAATAGCACACACAGCCATGGTTCGAATCCTGTCAGTGGTAGTAGTCTGCATACAGAATCATACCCCACAGCTGTACAGATATGTCCAGAATGTACATTAAAGTTGCCCAAATTTATTGCCTATCATCCTGTCCCCCTGGGAAATCAGTGGGATGATCCCAGACATATAGGTAGCAAACAGGAAATACAACTGATTGACACACATCTATGACAACAAACCTAGCATGCTAGCAACTCCCCAATACCTTATGTGACTAAGAAGCCACGTATGTCCCATTTACACACCAACTTGTAAAGCTGTGGTCAGAGTGTGTACAGCAACAGAGTGAGATGTATGTGCATAATAGTAATGTGGAACCTGGTACTGTGTGTGGAAACATTCAGGTAGTGTTAATAAAGATTCCTCCCACAGGTCTGTCAGATACCAACACTGTGCCCAGAAATACAAGAATGATATGCAGTTGCTCTGAATAATGAGGTATTACACATCACTGTCACCCACACTGTCCACAGCATATAACTGTCTAGGAAATCTGTATAAGAGCGTTGTAGTACAAGGTCAGAATGCAAAAGCACAGGGGATTAATAAGACAGACAGCAGATTGGAAATATACAGCAATATCAATATAGCAGACACAACTGTGATGGACAGTGTTAAAGTTGTAGCAGACACAGCCATGATCTGAATCCTGGGAGTGGAATTAGACTGCATACAGATTCATACCCCACAAGTGTACATATGAGGCCAGAATGTCTAGTATATGTGCCCATATCGGCTGCCTGTCCCTCTGGTAAGTCTGTGAAATGATCACAGATGTGTAGCCAGCAAACAGGGAATACACGTGATTGTCAACCATTATGAAAACACACCTGTCACTGTAGCAACTCCCAAAACTGTTAGGAGAGTAATATTTCAAGTATGTCCTATCTACACTACCATGTTGTCAAGCTGTGACCAGAGTGTGTACAGTAACAGAGTGAGATGTATGTGCATAATACTAATGTGTAATCAGGAACTTTGTGTGGCAACAGTCAGGTAGTGCTAACAAACATTGCTCCCACAGGTACGTTGGATACGAACACTGTACTGAGAAATACAGACCAATATAACCTGTACTGGTACTGTTCACTCTAGTATTGTAGGGGATTGTGAGTGTTGCAGTTTTTCTGAATAATAAAGTATCACTGGTCACTGTCACCCACACTGTGCTACATAATATAACTCTGTAGGAAAGCATGTATATGTGTGTGCCAGGTCACTAAAGGTGGAAGAGGGCAATATTCTAGATATGTCCCAGCACACCAGCATGTGATCAACACATGGCCAGAGTTTATGTAGAAAGTGTTGGATAGCTATGTGCAAAACAACAACCCAGAATCTGGGAGTATGTGTAGAAACAGTTAGTGTTAACAAACATTCCTTCCACAGGTATACCAAGTAAGAGGTGTATACTGCAGGTAAATCTGGTTCATGTGTAATGATGATGACAGCCATATCACTGACCAAACTAAGGTTATAGAGTAGTATAGTAAGACTTGTAAGGTACAGATAACAGCACTGACTAGGAAAGTAATGTGGCCTACAGGAATATACTAGTTGTTAATTGACACCCCCCCCACAATATCTCCAACAATAATCAACATACCCACCGCGAATGATATGTACTGACTCTGATAATGTCCATTTGTTTGATAAATAATTTCATGGTTCCCAAGCATGTGCTATATGGAATAATTCCAACATTGGTGGCATGGTGCCATAAATGTACCTGCATGCTTTTCTTATCACCACTGTGGTCCCATATATGCATGTGTTCTGTTTGCTATGCAACTGTTCCGTATCTGGTGTCTGGGTTAATGGGAATATCTATGCATGCTGTTATACCTAACCCTGGAATGTGTTGACTATTACTAACCCATATATGATGAAATCTAAACACTATAGCATGTTTGGGAAGGCTGGTCTCAGTAGACCCACCTGCCCCACTTCAGCTGGCCAAGGCACAGGGCACCAGCATGTCTGGGGCCCAACCCCAGACCTCCCGGTCCATTGATCCTGCACCACCTTTGGGTGGAACTGCCTCAGGGGATGGGGCACCCCCCCCTTGGGAGTGGGCATGGACAGACACCTATCACCCATCGCCAGGTCAGGGTCGTGATGCATAGAGTGATCAATGAGCAGTTCGGTGATCTTCTACCCCAGCTCAAGGACCATGTGTCGCAATTAGAGAGTCAGCCTGGCTCTGTGGCTCAGACTCCAGCACAGCCACCTTTGGAGCTGAGAAGGTGCAGTGGTGGCTGCCCATTGGTGGGGACCTCAGTCTCACTTTTGCTACTAGGGTGCTTGTAGGCTTCCGATATCACAACACCCCTCCCCATCAAGGTGTTTACCCCCACATGTGTTATATACCACCCCCTATGTGTCTTGTTTGTCTTGTCTGTTAACCTACCCAACCTACCTCCTCAAATATACCTACTACCCCTCCCCAACATCCCACTCTCACCTAAAAAAATGAAAAAAAAATGGCAATTTGTTCCAACCAAAAAAATCTCGCCCCATACATAGCTGTCCATTTCACACACATGTCCACTGGACACATGTAATCTGGTCTAATTGGCATCACAACTTATTATTCTTGTCCTCACCCTTCTCCCAGGGTTTGAGTGTCCAAATCTACCTCCAAATTCAGTGTATATGCACAGCCCAGAAATGGAAAGTTATGGACCTTCCTTACACCCTTCCTGCACATTCCTAGTTATTTTCCCTACTGTCTTTCCCTCTTTGTCCCCCTTTTTCATCACTTTCCTATCAACACTTTTTTCTTTTCTTTTAAAGAAATTAGCACCGGGGTAAACAGGAGTAAGCACTTTTAAGCAGAAGTAAGCGGGTCTAAGCCTGTTTGTGTGGGGGTAAGCAATGCCTATACTGGTTAAGCAATTTAGAAGCTAAATGGGTATAAGAAACTGTAACCGGAAGTTAGCAGTGCTTACCTTTGCGCAAACACACGCATACCAGCTTACAACTGCTTTACCATGCCTTAATCACTCTGTATTCAACAGCCCTTGATCTGCCCAGCAACAAAATAAACAGCCTTCGCAAGCCTCAAAGCCAGGACCCTGCACACCATAGACAAAGTGATTTACCACTAAGCCATGCCAGATATACATAACCCTAATGTTTAAAAAAAATATCATACAGCCCAGTCATTCAACAGTACAGAGAATGTATTCCAACATTTATATGTATGTGCGTGCGTAAATATATTCATATCTAAACAGATACAACATATCTATATATGTATATATATATATATATATATATATATATATATACACACATATATAAATAGGGTCTATATTATATTTTCTAAAGTTTCAAACATCGAACACCATATGGTCGACACCATATGAGCAATGTTTAAATTTTGAAAATATAATAAAAAAATAAAAATAAAAAAACTATACTTACTGAAACACTGTAGGCAGGGGGGCTAGCCCTCTGCACCCCCCATGTGGGGGTCTGCACCCCCGACACCCCCGCTACTTAAATATTCCTACTCCGAGATCGCACTGCATTGAAGTAAAGGGAAAATATTCCCTATGGTGATTTCCATGTTACACACATGACGTTTCGACCAATCGGGTTCACTCAATAGGCATTCTCCATTTACAATTTTCGATCATGCAATAGGAACCCTATAAATATATATGAACCTATATTCATGCAAATGCCTACATCAACACATATATATGTCTACACCTATATGTCTACATATACACAGCAAGTTACATATATGTAAGCAGATATATATATATATATATATATATATATATATATATATATATATATATATATATATATATATATATATCCATATAGGTATATATGGACATACAAGTGTAGATATTAATCGGAGATTAACTAAATCATATATGTCCACATGCACCATTAATGGGGTTGAGAGGCCCCAAACAATATACGTCTTGTATGAATAGGTATATCCACCCCCCCAGTCAAACACGTCCGCCCTGCAATACACTA
The DNA here is from genome assembly GCF_019279795.1 of Protopterus annectens. Taxonomy (NCBI): domain Eukaryota; kingdom Metazoa; phylum Chordata; order Ceratodontiformes; family Protopteridae; genus Protopterus; species Protopterus annectens. The sequence continues at coordinate 673,574,922 of NC_056731.1, forward strand.
CCAAGTGTTGCAGATCCCCTAACCAGGTCCTGACACAACATGGGCACAAGATTTTAACAGTACTACATCCCACCTGTATGTTGTTAGGCTAGTATTGGTAACATATCATGCAGTACAGTCTGGCTCCCATAGGAAATGTAAACTGTGGAAATTATCAACATCCCCAGGATACATTTACACATACACACGCAGAGATATGTACAGTAAGATACTTATGTAGTAGACACACACAATATGGAACAGCAACTATGTCTACAGTTAACACCCTAACAACTGGACACTGAATGAGCCACCCATACAAGTGACATTCATTGCCTGCAGCATATAACCACAGAGAGGTCATAGGATAACACACAACACGCAGGTTTGCAGAAATGGAAAACCTTTATTTGTGTACTATTACAGATTTATATGCCATGTCATATAGCTGTTCAGACACTGACATTCATATAAACAGAGTAATGCAACTGTGCAATAGTTATACTAATACAGTAGTCTGGAAAGGTCCACAACTGTTGCTGTCCAGGCCAAGCTCTTCAAATCGTACAATAGTAAAAACAGACTGAGCCACTGGATACCACACAATCAACAGCAAGTGATGCAGGTGTATAGTTCAACAGCCTCGATCTACACTCTGTACACAATCACTAGGTGATAAAGACTTCAGTGGACCAAATGGAATGTAACTGTTACAAAACAAAGCATAACTGACACCATCAAAGGCACACTGGCAAACAGAACAGTCTGTATGGCAGGAGGCAGTAGGCCTGCAGTAACCCATTTTATGTAAGTAATGTAAAGATAGGTGAAATGTAAGGTACTCTACATCCAGATACCTTAAGGCAGCTCACCCCTGATACCCCCACATTTTGTAACAGCCTAGGTTATGTATGGTGCATCCTCCTAGACTCAATAATACATGGCCATATACCGCTGTTACATACACTGGCCTCTGGAGTGCATATGGGCACAGGGTCTATATTATAAGATCGATGGTTGAAAACATCAAACACCATATGGTCAACAACATATGGTCAATGTCTTCAAATGTCGACCTTATAAAATTACCTCCCCCCCAAAAAAGAAAAAAGTACCCTAATGGGTAAGCAGGGGGGCAAGCCCAGCCTAACAACATACAGGTGGGATGTAGTACTGTTAACATCTTGTTTGTAGGGCCATACACACATGTCCCATACCACAGACAGGCATCAGACCACACTGTGCAGTGGCCCAGTATATGTAGGGTTAGTCTGTGAGTGGCACATATGAGGATGGCGTTGAACAGATAGTCCATATACTGTAATATTATGCTAGCTTACCATATGTGGCTGTGGCTGTATTCACATTGGTTGTAGTTATGCACTTTCACACATGCTTGTAGATCCTGCTATATGTGCAGGTACATGTGCATTCCCCCATAGGAGATGAAGGCCAGTGTTGAGCCAGTCTGCCTGTATCCTGCACAGTGTTTTGTTTCATGCCTAGCAGTTTAGTGTACTTACCTAGTGAGATGTCATGTCCAGATACTTGCCAGATGTACTGCTGCCAGGCCTCCCTTAATCGTCATGTATGTCAGACAGAGCGGTGGGATGCTGAATAGATGTATGTCAATATCTACTGGGTAGTATGTGGCCATGGCAACTCTGTACCAGCAGTTATTATGTGTCAGGTCAGACAGGAGTGTGTGAGTGCATAACCTATGGGGGCGAATATATACCAGTCATTATGTGTTATACCCATCTACATGGCTGTTAACATCCATATTGTCAGGCTTGGTCCACATTTTCTGCATTAACGGGTTCTGTGTATACCTCTGGACTGTACACAGTGTGTCAAAATGTCCACATCTATTAGCCAATATATCTGCTGTAATCCACAGGAGCATTATGCGCTTGCAGTGGTACTGTACTATGATGTCCTTAGGATGTCTATCAGTAGCCAATGGCGCACATGTAAAAAGCAGATGTGACCCCCCACACACCATGTCTGTGAAGACAATCCCTATTACAGTAACAATAGCCTACTAATATACCTGCTATACTTACCTGACATCCCCTTGCACTACGAAGTTGGGACTATAAGGGCTGAGGTAGGGCTACACCCCATGTTCAGGACATATGGTGAATATATATGTACATATGATTATCTAGATATCTATATAGATAATTACACATGTACATATCGACATATATAGATGGGTGTGTACATGTACATAGATATGCATATACACACCCAGCTATATACATATACAGAGCATTATATGTCTACACATATACAGATAGTGATACATATGCACATATACATATACCACACTGCCATTCATGCCAGCAGTCCACTGCTGTTATATCCCCCACACATACGGTGGGGCTGAGGCCATATATGTGTGAGCTTCACCTACACAATGGGTCTATATTAGATTCTTAAAAGCTGACAATGTCGAATCTGACATTGTTGACACAAGAATAGCGGACGATGAGAATCTCGAATGTGTAAAATGAAATCTCTGTTTACTGCAATGTAGTGCGGTCTCGGAGTTGATGTATTTAAGTGTGTGTGTGTTGTATGATACATATGGTCACATCCATACTCACTACAACCCCCATTGGCATACTGAAGCATGCTGTCTGATGTCAGGCACCTCCCCATACCCTTTGCCCATATACCCTCCGTATGACCCATGTGGTACATGTGATACCTGCACAGTAATGTCTTGTGGAAATCTTACTAGTGATGAGCTGTATCCCTGGCCCTACCAAGTGTGTCAATGTGTGTGCATCTGTGTGAGAGTGTGGCTGTGTTCATGTGGACAGGCATGTGTACTTCACCTACCGTATAGCTACCATATCCCTGCTGCAGATGTCACTCACCATCACATATATGCCCTAAGGGTGTCCACAACAAGTAACCTGTGTGGTGCATCCAATAACTGCATGGAACTGTGATAGCACTACATAGTCGTCAGGGGTTTGATACCCTGTGCTGGTAGGTGTGTGACACAAACATGCTTAAATTGTACTCTCACACCCCTCCCTGACTTGTCTTTGTCTTTGTATGATCAGCTTTTAAGAATCTAATATAGACCCTGGGCACACAAACACACAGGGAGCCAGTACTGACATGCATGAGTGCATTTCTGTATGGGTGTGTTGTGATCGACTGTGCCAGATGGCTATACAAGGCTAGGTGATGGGTATAACATGGCATCAGGCCACATGATAATGGTCTGCATTGTGGCTCAGGGTTGTAGTTTCTGCATTTGCCCACACAGGTGGGTATTGTATCCACCATCCAGTCACCTGGGTGACTATTGCGTGTGGCCAATGCTGTGCATCACTTACAATGTATGTGTTCCTTAGTCCATGACATGGATGGCGTCTGGGATGTGCATACCTCCCACATGCATGTAAAGTGACATGTGGAACTGTACCTGGGGTGTCTGGCCCATGTTGTATACACAGATTATCATCAGATATGTCGGTCTTGGCTACCTATGGTGGGAACTGGTAATGGACAACAGGTTTACTCTGCACCTAAATTAATAGCATGCTAACGGCATTCCCTGGTGTCATTGGCATCTGTCCATACAGGGCATATTTTCAGGCATGGTATGTCCTTTGTGGGTCACATGTGATGCCAACACAGGTGTTGCAGGTGTCCAGTAGGGAACATGGAGAAGGTGCACTGTCTGCATGTATGTGTCTATTGGACAGATGGACAGAGTGCCATGCCCTCTATAGGCCACTGCAATCACTCCATAGTTACTATCAGTGGCCAATATGCAGTGTACTACCCACATATTGGCTTTTGTCTAGGCATGTGCTTGTGTGTGTATGAGACATGGGTTGAGAGTGTGCTCTGGGTAATACTGAAGTTGCTAACTGTTATTGCCTGGCCTTGATGTCACATGAATGGGTATAGATTTGCATCCAAGCATCTCAGCTATTTCACATCTGTTATCCCTGTATGGTGGACATTGTGATATTCCAGGGTCACCATATAAGAAATTTGCAAAACCCGCTCCACATTGGGCACAGGTGTCACACACTCACACCCACATCCACACATGATTTGAGTTACAAATACACACACACACACACACACACACACACACACACACACACACACACACACACACACACACACACACACACACACACACACACACACACACACACACACACACACACACACCTGTCATGTCTGTGATTAGAACCCCTACCTAACTAGATTATTACACTACAGCACTACACAGTTATAGTACATGCCATGGATATTACTGGAGCACTCCTTCCCCAAAGGTGTATTTCACATTGAATGACATCTGCAGGATTGCCAAAGTAGGGCATTTGAACTGTAGTGAGTGTGGCTAGGCTAAAATGCATTGTTAATATAAAAAAAGAAAACACAGCAGGGGTAAAGTACCTGCAAACAAAATACTGTATGCAGAAACAAGAAAGAGAAATGGTAGGTACTCCATGACAATCAAAGCCAACCTCTAGAAATATCTGAAAAATATACTTCTTTATTCCAACAGATAGTAAGCGCTTTCCTGTCTCCAAGGACGCTTCCTCAGACTTTAAAACAGTTACAAAGCATTCAAAATCCCTTTAAATACCATTTTCTTTCAACAAAGGCCAATAAAATGGCTGATAAAAATCACATGATGGGCACTCCTGAGAAAAAATTAATTAAAGTTACAATTCCTTTCTAACTAATACTGTACATAGTGAGATTATCTGATAAACATGTGTATATATATATATATATATATATATATATATATATATATATATATATGTTTTTGTTGTTTTTAATGTTGTTTATCATATTTTATTTACATATATGCACATGTTTTTGGGACTAGCTATGTACAGTATTAGTTAGAAAAGAATTGTAACTTTAATTAATTTTTTTCTCAGGAGTGCCCATCATGTGATTTTTATCAGCCCTTTTATTGGCCTTTGTTGAAAGAAAATGGTATTTAAAGGGATTTTGAATGCTTTGTAACTGTTTTAAAGTCTGAGGAATCGTCCTTAAGAGACGTGAAAGCGCTTACTATCTGTTGGAATAAAGAAGTATATTTTTCAGTTATTTCTAGAGGTTTGCTTCAATTGTCATGGAGTACCTACCATTTCTCTTTTTTGTTTCTAAAATGCATTGTTCCCTACACAGACAGTGACACACACACAAAACATCCACAACTGACACGTGTATGTATAGAACCCCTAACAGAGGTCTATATCACACTACAGCATGGAGCTGTTATAAGTTGCACCATGGGGATTATTGGAGAGCTCCTTCCCCAAAGGTGTATTTCACATTGGATGACATCAGCAGGTTTGCCAAAGTAGGGCATTTGAATTGTAGTGAGTGTGGCTAGGCTAAAATGCATTGCTCCCTACGCAGACAGTGACACACACATAACATCCACAACCAACATGTGGGGGTATAGAACCCCTAACAGAGGTCTATATCACACTACAGCATGGAACTGTTATAGGATGCACCATGGGGATTACTGGAGAACTCCTTCACCAAAGGTGTATTTCACATTGGATGACATCAGCAGGATTGCCAAAGTAGGACATTCTTATTGTAGTTAGTGTGACTACCCAAAAAGGCATTGCTCTTTACACAGCCCGAGTCAGACAGACACACACACAAACACACACACACTTGCCAAGTCGAACTCCTACCTAATTTATCACACTACAGCAGTACACAGTTATGGCACATGCTACAGAGATTACTGAGCTACAACCTTCTCAAAGGTGTATTTCTAGGTGGATGACATCAGCAGCCTTACCAAAGTAGAGCATTTCAATTATAGGGAGTGTGACCACCCTAAAATTCAGTGCTCTCTACATAGACAGAATCAGATAGACACACACACAAACACAAACACCTTTGCCAAATCTGGGATTAGAACTCCTACCTAAATAATTTATCACATTACAGCAGTACATAGTTATGGCACGCACTATGGAGGTTACTGGGCTACAAATTTCCCAGAGGTGTATTTCTAGGTGGATGACATCAGCAGCCTTACCAAAGTAGAGCATTTCAATTGTAGGGAGTGTGACCACCCTAAAAAGCATTGATCTCTGCACAGACAGAGACAGACAGACACACACACACGCACACACACACACACACACACACACACACACACACACACACACACACACACACACACACACACACAGTTGCCATGTCTGGGAATGGAACTCCTACTTAACTAGTTTATCACACTACAACAGTATGCAGTTATGGGCCACACCATGGAGATTACTGGGCTAACACTCTCCCAAAGGTGTATTTCACAGTGGATGACCTCAGCATTCTTGTCATAGTAGGGCTATGGGGATGGCAGTTTGTGTTCATGGGCCATAATCCATTCATCTAGAGTTGACACACCACATACGGGCACAAACTAGGTAATATTTCCAGGTATGTGTATACAGCTGCTAGATGACTACTTCCTTGTACAGTCATGTTGCACAGCTAGCACGTGCACCACATAGTCTGTAATGCTGACTGATACTGGTGGCTAGTATCTGCAGTGAGTGACATCTGACCCTTGTGTGGTTGTGGCCCTTTGGCTGTGTGCTAGGTGGGGCAGGCCTGGATGGCTCCTTGTCACAGTCACCCTCTTTCACACATCTATGTATGTCTACCTTTGGCTTATTATAGTGTGTTGTCCTTACATATATGCCTGTATTCTTATCCACTGTGTGTGCAAAGCATGAGTGGTGCATACTGAGGAGTGTCTGCACTAACATCAGTGGATGCCAGATATGTCTGGTCCACTGGTGTTTGCAGACATGGCCATGTGTTTAAGTGTGTGAGCATGCCCAGTATGACCTTTCAGTATGTTGTTGACTGACATTGCCTTCATTTCTCTAAGTGTGTGGGCATGCCCAGTATGCCCATCTGTATTGAATGTGTGGATCGAGCCCAGGTAGTTTGTACTGCAGTGCTGACCTTTGTGTTGTACACCTACAGGTAGCATGTTGTCTCTGCAGGGTATCCCTCAATCATTTGGCATTGACTGTTACTACATTTCTGCATAGGATGGGGGGGCACACCTGACTATTTCTACATTTCTGCACAGGATTGGGGGGGCACACCTGACTGTTACTACATTTCTACATAGGATGGGGGGAGGCACACCTGACTATTTCCACATTTCCACACAGGATTGGGGGGACACACCTGACTGTTACTACATTTCTACATTGGAAGGGGGGGGCACACCTGACACTTGTACACATTTGCTAGGACTGTACTGGTTTGTCAGGTACTCCATTTCATTCTGTAGTCTTACCTATCATGCTGACTAGAGGCATACCAGTGTACTACAGCTCTTAGCTTTTATTTACCAACATATTAGTTTCTGGCTTCCTACACTTCAGGACTGATATCCCACTGCCTGACCTGCTGTAGTCTGTCTGTGTAGGCCTGGGGGCTTACTCATAGGCCTCATTCAAAGGCCATAGCACAGCCTCTGTTTCTGTTTGTCTACACCTGTGCTGCTGGCTGTGACTGTTGTTGGGTATGTGTACCCCCCTGGCTGGCATGTGTGAGTCACTTACCTTGTGGGTGTCCCAGTATTGAGGGTGGTGCTGCAGGGCTGCCTATGTCGAATGCACATAGTACATGCCCTACACATGGTTAAGCACAGGTAGTGTAATGTTTGGCATCCCTTTTACTCTATGTGAGAGTCAGAGAGAGGAGTAATTCCCTGGGTCCCTCCTGTGTCAGTGTATGTGCTATGCATTGCCTCTTTGCCAAGGCCAAGGCATACTGGGTATGCCTCCTTCTGCCTACTGGGGCAGGCTCAGGTTGTTCCTCCTCTGCATTATTCTGTGCCTGTGCAGGTCTTGGCAATGGTGGGGGGCTGTGTGGCCCTGCCCCGTGCTGTTCCTGCTGCAGCTGTTTCTGCAGAATCATATTGTGTAACATGGTGCATACAAAGACAATTTGGGTACATGTAGCTGGTGAGTACAGCAAGGCTCCACCTGATATGTCCCGGCACCGGAACCGTGACTTGAGCATCCCAAACACACACTACTATAATTCTGGTCTGTGCATTTGCCTCATTATGGAGTTCTTGTTCGGGTGTGTGTGCATTTCTGATGGGTGTCATCAGCCAAGTCCCCAGTGTGTATCCAGCATCCCCCACTAGGTGACCATCAGGGATGTCCCCATTGGCAAATCTCTGGTACAGCTGCGTCAGATGCCAGATGTGGGAATCGTGATAGCTTACAGGGCAGCCAGCACACATATTCATTATTATGCCCTGAGCATCGCACACGACCTGGCAGTTGATGGAGGGGAAGCCCTTGTGGTTGATGTAGACCCTACCCCGCTCACCAGGTGGTGCTTTGATGCATATGTGTGTGCAGTCTATTGCACTCACTACCTCAGGGTATTCTGCTATTTGGTGGAACAGTTATATATTGCTGGCCAACGCCTCATGGATGTTAGGGAAATATACGTGCTCACCGACATGTGCTGATATGGCAACCAGGAACTGGTGGAGTACCCTGGATGCTGATGTCTGTGAAATCTCCATCATATCCCCAGTTGGCCTTTGGAAGGAATCTGTAGCAAGTATTCATAGGCCTACACATACCTTGGTATCCACTAGGATGGGTTACCCATTGTTAGTTCTGTGTGTGAGGCGTGGCTGGCACAGCGTAACAATTTGCTGTAGGAAGTCCCTGTCCACCCTATAGCGCTCCACTATCTCCAGCTCATGTAGCCCCTGGTAGGTTACCCTGGGTCTGTACCCTCTTTGTCGTCTCCTCACTGTGGATTGTTCGACAGCATTCACATCCTCATCACCCTCAGCCTCTTCCACAAGTTCTTGTATGATACCTATTGCAGCCCCAATCATTTTGCTGTTGTGAGTGTTAAAAGTTCCCCAGTTGTTTACACTGGTGATGCAGAGTGTGGGAAAACCCAGAGGGGAAGGTGTCTGCATAGTTTATAGTAGTGTTCTTTGCTGGGCTGGTCTGCTGCCTGTGTAATTGACTGATTCTGATGCATTTTACCTGCCAGCTATGCTAGTTCTCCTTGGTTACCTTCCTACTGTGGTTTTCCCTTCCCATTACCTTCCTGTTTAAGCCTGGGGGCACACTGTGGAAAAAGAGTGCATAAATGTGCACACTGCTGCTATTTCCTGGTTTAACTTTTTTTCAGCCTTTAAAAAACGGTGCACGGTGTGCACACCCGCTTAAGCATTGTAGAGTGCTAGGCAGGTTTAGACACTCTCCTTAGCTTAGCTGTGCTAAGCTAGGAGCAACCCGAGCCACAGGGCTCCAATCCACTTACAGTATGCCTGACACCCCCCCCCACATGATGTCACCTAACTCCTAGGCTTGCACCATACTATTCCTACTCTTATATTGCTGGGACCTGACTCACATGATGGGGAAAACTGGGATTCACTATCCTTCACCTCATTTGCTTAGGATTGCCTGCTAATTCATAGTTACATGTCTCACACCGAGCCTCCCCCCTTAGCAACCATTACTCACTGGCCATGTTATCTTCTGCCTGCCATTGACTTGCATGGTTTTAGTTAGAATGCTTAAATTAGGTTCATTTTGTTATTTCCCCATGATCCCTTTTGAGTGCCGCTGCCCTACGCTTAAACAGCCAAGATCGGCTAAAAAAAAGTTTATTTTTGTATTTTTTTCACAGTTTACAATGCCAATGGCCTTATACTTGGCCATTGGCATGCTTACTACATGATATGCAGACTATATTTGGAGCTGTCACAGCTCCATTTTGGATTTTTCAGAAATGTACTCGGTTACTAGCCGAGTACATTTCTACAGATAGCACTAGTCCTGCACTGCCAGTTGCAAGCTTCCTGGATTGCAAAATCACCTCATTTGCATAGATTTCTCCTGCAAATGGGGTGATTTGCATACAGGGACTTAGTACATGCAGGATTAGTGCAGGAACACTCATGCACTCCCTTGCAGGCTGTTCCTGGATCATACGGCAGACATATTGCCTGCTAGAGCTCCTGCACTAATCCTGCATGCTGTGCAGGGCATAGAAAATCTGGGGGCTTGTCTTCCCACTGTTGGGAAGGTCTGGGAGGACCTTTTTTGGCCACTATATGTTAGAACAGTTCTCCAAAGCAGAATATGACAGCTGTATCACTCACCACCTTGGCAAGGTGGTTCTAAGCATCTACATTTTAAAGGGGTAGGGGTCCTCAAAATTCCTCACAAGTGCTCAAGATGATCATTGTGAAGCTTGTGCAAAAAATATTTGAATATCTGCTGCACTAGAGAGGAACCCTTTCCGAGTCTTATTTTGATGCTGTTGTAGAATCTCAACCTGATAGGGAACAAGGAACACAAGTAGGTCATCCCTAGGAAATAAAATGCTAACTGTGGTGCATGGCCACACGTGGTGAGCACCACGTGATGAGCATCAATGGGCAGCATGGTAGCAAAATTCCCATCAACAGTAGAAAAATGCATGATGCAAAGTGTAATTAACACATTCAGGCTCCACGGGCATGCAGACCTCATATGATTTCCAGTCTGTGAATGAGCAGGAACAAGACCCACAGCATGGAATTAGGGTGTTAGTTAATTGAGCTGTAAGTGAAATTCCCAGATGCCCATGCTAAATCACCTCAACAGTATAATAAGTATAGCAAGTGTGCCATGAGTCACACTTACTGTGATAAATGCACAGGTACCATTTCATGAGAGACTGCATTATAGTGTGCAATGTAAAAAAATATGAATAAAGTGGTTATCAGTGTATACTGCCATTTAGGGTAACTGACAACAAACAGGACAGCAGGTAATGGACCTCATGATTGCAGTTATGATAACCTCAGACAGTCGCACAGCAGTGGACTGCATGGGATAATACTATACAAAATATGACAAGAGACTGTCAGGTTGGAGGACTTGACCTGGCAGGGCACAGAGATTAGGCAGGAGTGGCTGCTATCATGCTTGGTGGATTCAGTATGACAGGATGCAGTAAAATGACCGGAGATATTGCAATCCTTTATAGAGGTCTTAATCTGAAAAGACACAATTAACTAGCAGGAGAGTTTGCAGTCCTGTGGGGGATAATCTTTACTGTGACAGGGAACTGGCAGTACAGATCGCAGTCCTGTTGTAGGGCCTCAGCTTGACAGAGAGCAGGGAATACAGGTAGGTTCATTCATAGTCCTACCATGCGGGTTTCACTGCACTGTACCATATGTGGACATACAGCATGTCTGTAGGGAGCCTACAGTATACTATGCACAGACTTTGTTATCTGCATTTGCACAATGAACAATAATCATGGCTAACATTCCCACAGCTTCCATACTATGGCACAGTGTGAGAATAGTTACACTTTAGCAGCACACTGGGCTGTGACTACCATAAGGGATACTGAGAATTTAGGGGAAACAATTGTTGATTGGGATAGATTGTCATTCATAAACATTCTGATGCATGTGTGCTGCCCACAGGTGTATGCCTCCTAACATGGGGCCTAAGGAAAGGCAATCATTGGTGAAGTTCACCGCACAGGAGATGGAGATGTTATAGTTCTCTACACGTATTGTATGTCTATCCTTGAGAAGAGTAAATATAACAGGACCTTCAGCAACCAGGTATAAGCACTAGTGTAGGACATCGGGGAAGTGGGTGGCCTTTACAGGACAATGTAAAGTGCATTGCAGCATCACTGATATGTTACTGCATGCCAGGATTAGACTGGGGGAATCTTCACAGACAGGTTAACACACAGCCACTGGAAGATGTGATCCCTGTCGGGCGCTAGAATCCGCCACATAACGCAAGCACTCAGGTCTCTCAACAGCAGGTACAAATATGACTCAGTCATTGTCCACGCTGGTGTAAACGACCTGAGACGTACCTCCTTGGACTACATGAAAAGAGACATTGAGGAGTTCTCTGATTATGTAGCCCAGGCAGGTATGACCCTGACCTTGAGCAGTATCCTACCTTCACCAAGAATGATGCCACAATACAGAGATAAGATGATCAGCTTTAACAATTGGCTTAAACTCTGGTGTCATTCAAAGGGGATCCAATGTCTGTCTGCCTGGGATGACATGCTGGACAAGCCACGCTGCAAGGGACAGCTTGCACCTGTCACCCCAGGAATTCCGGATATTGGCAAAGGCTCTTGCCACCCCATAGTGCCTTTTTAGGCAAGGCTCAAATTCTAAACCTACCACCCTAGAACACAAAAAGGAAAAAACTAAGGGTAATGCTGCTCAATGCCAGAAGTCTAAATCTCAAAATGCACGCTCGAGGCCCTTCTCAGTATGGAGAACATCGATGTCTGTGCTGTGACAGAAACCTGGTTCAAGGCTCCTGAGAGCACCCCAGCACTATCAGGTTTTACCTCATATCATGCGTTCCGCCCCAAAATCCGGACAATACCAAGAAAGGAGGGGGGGGTATCCATATTCATCAAGGACACCCACACCTCAAGACTGGTGGCAACGCACGATGCATCGGAGACCATCCAGGTGCAATTAACCATAGGCAAGACTGCGCTACAAATTGTAGCATGTTACAGGCCACCCTCACAAACTCAGGAACCTCACATGGCCTTCCTGAAAACACTAGAGGGGATAAATGTATCACCAAACACCATCATACTAGGTGACTTCAACTACCCTAATATAGACTGGGAACACTACTCAAGCCCAAACACCCTAGACCAAAAGTTCCTGGAATTCATAAACTCAAATGCCATGGAACAACTAGTCACCATCCCCACAAGAGGAGAAAACATACATGATCTCATCATCACGAACATGGGAGCACAATGTTCAACACCGGAAGTATACCCCTCACTGGTGAGATCAGATCACAAACTAATCTCACTAGAGGTCCTCATCCCACCCCCACCTGAAATAAAAAAGACCACAGTAAAGAACTTCTCAAAGCCGACTTCACACTTCTAAAGACTAGTGTGGTCTCCTTTAAGGCCCCGAGCGTGGAAAACAGTACTCAAGCCGCTGAATCACTTACAAATGCCTTCTACCAGCACCTGCAGGACTGCATGGACAAGGCAATCCCAAGCAAAACAAAGACTCTTTGTACCAAAGGCAAGCATCCAGTCTGGTGGACCCCAGCCATAAACAAACTCTACAACAAAAGGAGGAAGCTACTACAAGATAGAGCAAAATCCTTAAAAGGTAAGACACCCTTGATCACTATAAGTAAAAAACTAAGAGCTCTCATAAAATCATCCAAAGCAAATTTTGAGAGAAAAATAGCTAAAGACTCAAAAGATAATCATAAGGCCTTCTTTAGCTATGTTAGAAACCTGGGAGGAAACACCCAGATATGCTCAGAACTAGTTCAAAATGATGTGAAGATTACTGATCCTACAGACATTGCCAACATACTGGCTGACAGGTTCAGTGCAAACTTCTCCCCCCTCAAGAGGAGAGATATCTATACCAAACGATTGCAGACCCCCAAACATCTCTAACGCCCAAGTGAGAACTGCTCTCTCCAAAGCAAAAAACACAGCATCCATGGGACCTGATGGTGTCCCCGGCTGTGTGCTCCACGAACTCAACGAGGAATTAAACCCACAGCTAGGACAGCTGTTTAATCATAGTCTTACCTCTGGATACGTACCCAGGAGTGGTGCACTGCAACTGTGGTCCCACTTCACAAAGGCGGTGCCTCCACCGACCCTGGAAATTACCGCCCATTAGCTTGACAAGCCTTATCTGCAAAGCCATGGAGAGGATCATAATGGACCTCATAAACAAAGACATAGGGAATTTGCAGACTTTGGATCCAACCCAGTTTGGCTTTGTCAAAGGCAGATCATGCCTTTTAAACTTGGTTGACTTTTTCGAAACAGTCACCAAAGCCATTGATGAGGGAAAGGCAGTCCATACAGCCTACCTCGATCTGGCGAAGGCCTTCGATACAATACTTCACTCGGGTATCATTGAAAAACTCATCAGCTTAAATGTTAACCCATACATCACAAGATGGGTTGCAAACTGGCTGAGTGACAGAACCCACAGGGTCAGAGTTGCTGGCGCCATGTCAGACTCAAAGCCTGTCACAAGTGGTGTCCCACAGGGCTCAGTCCTGGGCCCACTCTTGTTTGGCATCTACTTTTCCGAAGTACAAGCAAACACAGGAGGGTTATGGCTGACAAAGTTTGCAGATGACTGCAAACTGGGCCATAGTAGAAAACACATCTGACACAGATATCTTTCAGAAGGGTCTCACAGAAACGGATAACTGGTACCAGAGCCATGGCCTAAAGTTAAATGCCAAAAAATGCATAGTCATACCCTTCGGGAAAAACAAGGTTACCCTAGCTACCAAATAGGTGGCAATCCACTGAGCACAGAAGAAGTTATCAGGGACCTGGGGACCCAGGTTGATAGTAGTCTGTCATTCGACACCCATGTAGCTAAAGTAGTTAGGAAGACCTTCTACATTGCCCACCTTATCATGAAGGGATTCTCATCTAGATCAAGGGAGGTCATAGTCTCCCTATACTCATCACTCATCAGACCAATGATTGAGTACAATGCCCCATTCGGAATGTATCTGACCCGACACTTGCAGCAGCTGGAGAGGCCACAAAAGTTCCACACCAAAAGGATAAAGGGTCTCAAAAATCTGTCCTATGCTGCCCGACTGAAAGAACTCCAGCTCTATTCAGTCGCTTACCGCTTGCTCAGAGGTGACCTTTGCCTAACATACAAGGCCATGTCAAACCCAGATTTGATGAATATGCTTCACCTCAAAAAATCTAGATCCGTCAGAACCACAAGGGCGGGAGACTTAAACCTCGACACGGCTATTAATAGGACATGCTGGAGGGATAGATTCATCACCCAAAGACTCCCTATGCTGTGGAACAAAATCCCGGTATATGTGAGGCAGAGCACCTCGCTGGCCTTGTTCAAGAGAAATCTTGACCAATGGATGGGAGATCGCAGATATACCCCAGGGATTACCTCAGTGTCACTGCTCGACAGAGGCACAGCAAAATAATGGGTATAGTTCCCCATGCTAAAGGGGTGGCGTAAGCCACAAAACGATGGGCTAGGCTTGTAAATGCCCTCGGGCAGATAGCCTAGTATGAACCTATGAACCTATGAACCTAATTCTCCCATATTTCTAAGCATATACTTATGCTGGCATTGCTATACCCTGTCACTTTGTCTCACCACTCCTTTGTAAATGATGATTACTGTGCCATGCCTACTCCTGTGACCTTTGTGGAAATGGCAATGTGTGGTGCACAATGTGGCCAGTCAATGCACTGTGATGCATAGCCTGGGTGTGTTATGGCATCTATCAGTTTTGTTCTCTATGTTGTGGACCGGATGACATATATTTGCCAGAGCCACAGCATACTGGACCCACATCAGCCTTGCATGAGGTTCTGCTATTACCAGTTCATCGGATGACTCAACACCCAGCTTCTCTTCCTCTCCTGTCACAAATACATGCAGCTGTATTACTGCATCCAAATATCATAACTGTTTTCATAGCACAGTGTTTTGAAATATGGCAGAGATCATGAATATCTTTTTTGTAGTTTTATGAAACATGCTGCAGTGCACCATCAGATGTATCCAAAAAGTGGATGTGGGCCTTCAACAGTCCAAACACAACTTCAGTAATAATTGTCTGCAGCTGGATGGTGTCACATGTTATCTTTGCTACTGCCTGGGGAGGCTACAGATGGGGTCATCATCGTTAGTATCCTGTGGCACCTGTAACACATAACAATGAGTAGTCTAATCTCTGCATTCACGAGAACCCATTATTTTGGACACTAGTGGTGGCAATATTTCCACATGCTAACTCTATATCCCTGGGGAAATTCACCTCTCATGAAACACTGGTATATGTTGCATGTGAGTCAGATTGGGAAACATGGGAACTGCCTGGATGGCATACATCATTAACATTTTTTTTTATTCTTTGTTGAATAGGTTAGTCCTAGTAGGCTAGTTGCTTGTTTTCAGGGGAAACCCGAGGTGATATGTCCACTACCAAGAGAAATTTGGCTCGGGAATTAAGAAACTTCCCCTACTCTTTTTGAGCACTAGATGGTGCCAGAGAGCAATGACTAGTGCTTTGAAGAATACCAGTATGGAGGCCAGCAGAAGTAACAGCATGGAGAAGAGGAGTATGAAATCATTTAGAAATATGGAGAAGGAAATTGTGATGGATTGGGTAGTGGATGTTACTGTGGAGACATTGTGAGCCGATTCTCTTATTGTAGTGGATTACAGAAACGAGCAGCATTTAGCTTCCCAGATTTACCCTTTGCAGGGAAGCATTATAATAAAAGAGCTGGAGGATGGTGGACTGTAGAATATTTTTTTGGTCTTTCTTTCCTTCATTGGTACTGGCAGAATAAAAAAAATGCTGGAATGGCTTGACAAGAAGGGACCAAGAGTTGAGTCTATTATGGTGTCAGAAGACAGATAACGTGTTTACTGAGGAAAAGGAACAGAAATAATACATTTTTGATAAAGGTACTACCAAAGAAGAATCAATTCAGAGTACAAGTAAAACTTTTTCAGAAGTGGTCAGTGGTAGCAAAAGGCAAGGAAAAGGTGCCATGAGTGCTCTTCATTATAAAAAAGGAACAATGGGAGACCAAGAAGTAGAAATGGTCCTGCTGTAGAGTGATATGTTTTGGGGACAATTTAGTAGTCATGGCATTAAGGTTTTCTGTTAGCAGATGTAAGGTCTTTTTATTCATTTAAGTTAAAATACATTCTGTGACATTACATTTAAAACTGAATTTTTGCTGCATAAATTCCAAAATGAATGTAAAATGAAAAAAATATATTTACTCATGGAACACATATTTTTGTTGGCCAAGAATTGAATTTAAAAAAGCATGTGATTTGCAATTCAGAACTAATTATGTAGAACAGAAATAATTAAAGAAATGTTTACTTAAATATCATGACAAATTTGAAAACATTAAGAAAACAACAGATGAGAAATATATGGAATAGTAGTTGTAAAATGGATATTGTATTAAATATAAAGTAAGGTATTTTGCAACATTCACGTAGTGTGATATTTTATGGAAGGCCTTAGGGGTACTTTAAAGTACCAAGACCAACTGAAAACACAGTTTTTGTGAGATCATGGAACTTCTAGTCTAAAACTATGAAGAGGTTAGGTGCAACCAATGTGGAAATATGAGTCACATACTGATGTAAAAAGGAATGCACAATGTGGGGAGCAAAGCCATTTTTGTTTTGACTGTGCACAAAATGAAAATATAACACCACAAGGGAAAATGTAGACGCTACTGAAAAAGTGAATAACATAATTATAACAAATAACAGTGGGTTAGAAGAAAGATATGAATGAAGAAAGGGAGACTAATTTTCTTCAAGAAGATGATATATATTTCAGCTAACTGGAAGTTGAAATTGGGACTTGTAACATATTTGAGCAACTAAGTGACCCATCAGATGAAAAAGATGAGTACAATTTGGAGAAATGGTTATTATATTGTAGGACAAAGGTTAAGGAAATTAACATTTACTAATATTCCTCCAAAAGTAAAATAATGTTAGTATGGTCTTGATTAATGCCAACACCCTAGTGAATAACTTCAGAATATTATCAGTACTGAAATCATGTGTATGTTTAAGTGCTGATCTGTTTACAAGACACAAAGTCTGTACTTCTCAAAGACACAAAGCAAACTAAAAAATATGGGGACACAAATTGTATGGGATTTTGGAAAAGGATGATTTTCAGGAGTGAAAGTTTTGTTTAACAACAGATTGAAAATATTAGACATCACATGGAAGAATAGTTATGGTAGATACCTGATGGCAAAACAATGTATTCAGACTAATAGGGCTTATGTCTGTACTGATGTTAAGGAAAGGGAAGAGTTATTTGAAAAATTAATATCTTATGCTATGGTTAGCATGAACATTATTACAATGGGAGATATTAACTATGATTTGAGGAATAATAAGAAAAAAAGTTAATCATGATGTTAAAATAACTGCAGGAAGAAATGAAATGGAGTGGCTTAAAACTATTTTTATGTCTAAGCATCTTATAGAGAAAGATGGTGATATTATGGTCACAGGGTTTTCAGATCATTTTTGTATTTTTGGATTGAAGTGGGAGAAAATGATGATATTATAAAAGAAGGAGATGTATAAAGAGCTTATCAGAAAAGGCACTGCAGACTGATGAAACAAATTAGGAAACTAGATGGTTTTGGAAAAAGCAAACATAATATAAGAAAGTGTTTTATAAGTTCTGGACAAAGTGGCGGGTTATATTTAAGAAAAATACAGAAATATATACCTAGGGCTGGAACTGCATCTAATGAAAGAAGAGAAAAAGAGGTATGAAAAGATGAGAGAAAGTTTATTAAATAGTTTAAAATAAAATAATACTTAATTTTTCTGTAAAGGAAGGGATGTTTATGAGAAGAACAAAGAAATATTGGGAATTATAAACACAATATTTTGCTTGAGGAAAGAAAGATGAGGTATCTCTATATCTGGCAATATATGACAATTGTGTATTAAGGAAATTAAAGGATCATAAAGAATAATGTAGACTATTACTAATGAAAATATCACAAATGAGAATAGAGAAGGTTATGCATGAAATAGTGTTGTTTAATAAGCGTGGGCTGAAAGGGCAAAGAAGTTATGAGTTATTAATTGTCATAAAGGAAGTATTGGATAATGTGAGTCAAAAATGTATGGAATATTTTGATACAATATGAGCTTAGAGGAAATATAATGAACTTATTAAGAATGGCATATATTACTCACAGTGCTAGAGTAATCCTTAATGAATTGTTTACTGAATAGGTGTATGTGAAACAGATGTAAGACAGGTACACCCTCTCAGCAACGTATTACTTTCTTTAGTGATAAATGCTGCCACTTGTGTAATGATTAATATATTGAAGAGGCATATAGATTATAGAAGTGTGCTAAGATTCCTATTTTTTGTCATACTCTAATGATGTCATAGTTATTGAAAGAAATGAGAGTTGGATGAAAAAATTGTGATATTATTGAATGATATCTTGGCTTGGGTTGGGAGTGCCTTCTGTGTGGAGTCTGCATCGAAAGTGGGCATTGGAAGACATTCGAAGGCGGGGCCGTGGGCCATTGAAGGTCATTGAGGTTGGGGTTGGCAACTCTAAACCATAATAACCAACTGCTAAACCTTAGTGGACCGGAGTTCTGCTGTGGCAACCCCTAAATGGGAAAAGCCGGAAGACAAACAACAACAACTTTAAAGAAAGTGGTGTTACAGTTGATTAATGTGAAAAGTAAGGGTTTTGTGATGTAACTAAAACTAAAAATATTTGCTTTTCCAATAGAAAGACCAAATAGTTACATTAGCATTTGGTAAAATGAAAGCAATAGTGAAACTGTATGAGGCAGTAATAGAAAAAAAATAAAAGCAATAAGTGCTTTACAGAAAACATTTAATTTCCCATATAAAATGAAAGTGTAGTTGATTAATTTCATTGTTTTAGGTAAGTTTGGTTATATGAGAAGTACATAAATTTAGTCAAGTGAAAAACAAATAGAAATAATGCATTTGGTGTTTAATGACGTATGGGGATCAAGACTGAACCCAATGAAATGGAGGATTCTGTACCTGGAAGAAGAAATAGGAGGGATAGGATTAATACATCCTATTGTACATATGTCATCTTTGCACTTACACTGGATGTTGAGATATAGAAGAATATATAGAAAAGTGCTTGTTTCTAAAATTTTTGAAGGTAACTATGGCTGTTGGATGAAGTGAAAGTAGGAAAAAAGGGGAAAAGTCTATGAATGAGGAAGTTAAAGAATATCAGGAAAAGTATTATGGAAAAGAACTACTGAAAAAATTAGAAAAAATAGGAAAGAAGACAGCCAGCTAAAGTGAGGGCTAGGCTGCAACTAAACCAGTTGCTAGGTCAACAAATAACTGATAGGTACAGACAGCTGATGCAGGCTGTATTTAACATATGTGCCTCACACGTTTATGTAATGACCTTGCATGGAAACCCCATCCCCCTTGACAACAACGTGTGTCTCAGCCTGGGTGTACTTGCATCTGAGGCATTCCAAAGACACATAAAGGATGCTGTAGGAGTGTTACAGACAGCTGTCAGTCATATCCTGTAAAAATTCTTGGTAGCAATGTGCAGCAAGCTGGATGACTACATATGCCTAACATCCAACCAGATAGATACAATTTCAAAAGAACTGGCTATCCCTGAACTGCCAGTTCATGTGTGCAGCACATGGCAGTATGACAAACCTCATGGCAACACACCCTGTGGTGTGTCCATGATGTTGCCATATGGAGGGAAAGTGGGCTGAGTGCCTCTTTCCAGCAAGTTGAAATATCAGAGGGACTACTACTGGGTGAGTACAGGAGCACAGTTAGGATGTAAGCTAAAGACATCCTTATCGACAATATCAATGCTGACAAGTGTGTTTCCCTACAACAGGTGACTGTGGTTATCCACTTCAACCGTAGCTAATGGCCTTGTACAATGAACCATCAAACTCTGCAGAGGAGGCCTACAATAGAGCCCGCACAACAGCAAGAAATACCAATGAACATGTGCTGGGTGTACTGAAAGCTAGGTTCAGATGTCTGGACACATCTCGTATGCACTGGAATTCATACCAGAGAAGGCAGCATAGGTAATAACTGTGTGTGCCATGCTACACAACATACTAACTGGAGCACATGGCAGTCTTCCAGCTGCAGGTGTGGGTGAGCTACACCATGAGACCCAGATGTCTGAAGATGACATCCTGCAGGTACCAGAAGAGTTGTAGGAGGACATGGGGACAGAAGACACAGGCGTGGGTGACAGAGGGTAAGACCACAAGTGCAGGACCAGGCAACAATGCAGTGTCTGACACATAACTTTGAGTCTTGACAAGCCACACACATAAAAGTATGTAGATTAAACATTGATATTCAGGTGTTGTCCCACCACAGCAGCACAAATTGCATTTAATGACAATTGCCCAGTAAATGTACACAATATCATCAGACATAACACATTAATCATAGCACATAATATGGGGGGAGGGAGGCTGGCATAATGGTTAAGGCATTTGCCTTACAAATACAAGGTGCAGGGTTTGATTCTCACATGGGTAATTGGCTAAGCTTAAAATGGCCTATAAGGGCAGGTAGCCTACTACTAATCTATGAACCTATGACCCTATGAGCATATTCAAATCTATCACAACAGAGGTCATCAACTCTGGGCATAAACTGAAACATGTATGCATATAGACTCATACTGGTATATCTGTGTATCTGTGTATGGCAGACAATAAGGGACACACATCAGTGCAACACATTCCTAGCTGTTCACTATAAAAACCTGTAAACAAGTAAGGACCTCATGACATAATGAAGAACTGTTGTTAATACCACTAGTCAAATATATCACTATAAAGTATGGATAAAATGGTGTGATAAATGGAGTTGGCTATGTTTAGTAAAACAGTTGGGTTTCAGTGGCATCAGATTTGCCAATGAACATAGACAAATGACATTGTCAGTATTCTGCACAGCAATCAACACCACAGGGTAAGAATGATGCTACTGGACAGAGTGGATCAACTCTCTGTGTTACTCTATATTTATCTGCCTATCTTATAATTTTTTTTCTGCCTGTGCTGATATTTTTAGTTTATTATTTGTGATAGTTAACAATAGATCCTGATCTATTTTGATACTGTACATTTTTTATCACGTCTGTCTTTCTGAGTGTGTTTGTTGATCTGTTCCCTCTTCTATACTCTCTTAACAGTGACACTTCTTGTCTCAATTGCTTTATAGTTTTCTCTATTCACTACATCCATGATGGCTTTCAAATTCTCTCCTTCCTTTCCCTTACTACCTTGTGATTTTATGGTATGACTTTATCTGTTATTAATTTAGCTGCACAATAATATATAAGATGTACTTCTGTTATATTGCATGCATCTGTATATGAACAGACCTAATTACTGTGTTCATTTGTTTTATCAAACTTCTAACTTTTGGGGTTTTATTGACTTTCTGTAGTCTATTTCTTTCATTGGTCTTAATATGCCTGTCCATCTCTTTTAAATCAAGCAACTCTTCTCTTAGATCATTTTCTTGTAAACTGAGGGCATGTTCTTTATTCTCCATTTCATGTGCCATTCTATTAAAAGTTCCAGAGCATCTTCCTGTATCACATTCTCTTCAGGTTCATCCTGTGTCATCCGTAGCTCTTTCAAATTGAAATTCACTGGCCTGTCACTCCACAACTGAATCAGAGTTGCTACAGTTTCCTGTTCCTTCCCATGCTGTGCAACTCCAACTGGATGCTTGTACTGGTTTCCTATGAATTCCAAAGTATTTTCATATGGCAACTGATTAGATGTTTCCTGCTCCACTGGTTTCTCCTCCGTTTGGGGCACCATTTTTTACACTAAATCCTTAATTTCGCAGATAACCCATAGCCTCAGTTTCTAATTCTTTAACTCCTCCATTACTAATCATCTTTTCTTCTTTTCCTCTTTGCTTTCTTATTTTTTTTATTGTAAAATTTTTCATGTCCAGATGCCTTTGCCTGTATTTCTCTTCAAATATCTTTGGTGCTGCTCTTTTTGTACTGATTGGTTTTAATTTCTCCCTTTGCATAAACATTGCACCATATTAAATCTCTTTTTTTTTCCCCATGTCCATATTTCTTCTTCAGATGTCTCCCGCTCCTCCTGTTTCTCCTTCTTTGGGGACTTGTTGTTCCATCATGTTGTGATATAACCTGGGTTAGACTTTCTCCACTAAATCCTTCCCTTTGCAGATATTCCATAACTTTGACTTCTATGTTTTTAACTTCTACTTTATTAACCTTCTGTTCTACATTCCCTCTTTGTGATCTTATTTATTTATTTATTTTTTGCATTGTGAAATTTTCCATATCTGGATGCCTTTACCTGTATGTATTTCTCTTCGAATATCTTTGGGGCTGCCTTTTTTTGTGTTGATTTATTTGGCTTTCTCATTTGCATAAATATTAGACCATATCAGATCTCTATTTCTTTCCCATGTCTATATTTCTTTTTTACACCTTTCAAAAGTCTGTAGATTTTGTTCATTTTATTTTCATACTTCCTCGGTCACTTCTTTTTCCAAACAGCCCAAGGTTTCTTGGTCTATATAAGGTTTTTCATAGATCTGTTGTATTATTGAACACATTTTTTTTATATGAAGCTTCTGACAGTTTTTATTGTAGGAGTATTTTGCTTTTCTGTAATTTCACTCTTAATTGTTTTGTATATCCTCTATGTGGATATTTTGGGCTTCTTGCGTAATAGCAACAATACATACTTTTTTTCTTATCATGAGTTGTCCACTCTATCATCTTTGTGACTTTTTTTTTGGCCTATCAGATTTTGTGATTTTTGTGAGCTACTACGTCTTTCTACAACAGTAGGGCCACCCTCCCACTGGGTGTGGGCTAGCCCCATTGTAGGAATGTTTCTGTGTCTTGAGGATTCTACACAGTCATTTTTCCAGTCCTGGCAACAGTGTACCTACCAGGATTGGGCACGTTTTTATCCTCGGTCTTTTGCACCCAGCTATCATTTTTATTTTTTAACCTATTTCTGTTCATGATATATGCTATATAAAATACAGTTTACATATCAGTGTCATTTTGGTGAGATTGTATGAAAAACAGGGTCCACATTGTGAAGGTAATCACCAAGACTTGAGGATGATTTCATTTCCAGCAATACTACTCTCCTTTGCTTGCTGAGTTATCATCTCTCCATTCTGACTCCAATCATCTCTCCATTCGGACCCCTACCATGCTACCATAGTATAACTACATATTGGAAATTACTGCATGTCCTTGATGCAGATGTCAGCACCTTTATGCATACAGGCAAATCACCCACCACTGCAGTAAGTTACAAACATACACAAACATACAATGTTAAGGAAATATCAATATGACAGTAAACAACACTGCCATGGCATGAGGCTGAAGCAATTACAGGTAGTGGTCACAGTGTATGGAGACACTCACCTGCCATTTTCTGGTGTGGTACAGAAGTAGATGGACCTGTGAACATTAATGTAGACAACATTACACATGTTGTTTGCCCTGTTCTGTCTGTACTGCAGGTGTATGGCTACATGCCATTACACTTACACTGATCATCATCACCCTGTGTGGATCTCTGAACACAATTTCAGTCCACTGCTGAAAATGGAAAAAACAATTTATGAAAATGCATGCAACAGCAATATGCAATGATATACTCTATTGTCATCCATGTCATGCAAAGTAACACACACATTTTTGGCCTGGAACTCCTGTTTCTATCCCATCCCCAGATATGCATCCCTCTGCACTCACCTTTTGCAGGGATGCAAGAAATATTGTGATGTCATTGGGCAGTCAATGGTAGGCCACCATAGTTGTCAGCCCTTAATCTCTCATACCACAGTAACCTGTTGGCTGCACAAAGATCATGTCAGAGTAGAGCTGACGACAGGCCACATGGGATCTATTGTGACCTCCCACTGAATTAATCATGTTGGTGATGTCATCCCACACTTCATTCATCCATACTATATTCCCTGCCCTTTCAAAGAGTCCCCATCCATGTTGTTACAGAGCATGTATTATAATCTAATTTTCCTGTGGGGAGACATTGTTGCCCCAGGTTTGCTTGCTATCTGAAAGACAGTGATATACACATGCTCATGGAGGCCCACTTATGGAGATGATTATGTGGGCAGCTTATGGCACTGTAAACACTTTGCATCCCTGTGCAATACAAAATTCTATGAAACACTCACTGTGACATGTAGAGATATAACATAAAAACTTGCAACAATGCTTGCATACATAACAGTTGTAAAACCAACATAAATAGTGATATCTGTAGAGGCTGCATGTGGGATTCAGACTCCTTATAATATATATCTGTCAAATGCAGGTCCAAATGCAACAGCATCATGCCATAACAGCCACAAAATGCATGCATATCAAATTAAAATATTACACAAACATATGTGTACAACATAAATGCATGTTGCTGTCTGTAATGCAATAGCAGCGTAAACAGAAAAAACAATCTGCCATATGATATTTTATACATGATGACCACAAATCAACACAATCATTACTGAGCAGTGAATGCCATCCACTTCAGCACAGAGTAGTTGTAAATAATCAACTGAATAACCTCAAGATCTGTAAGCAGGCCACAGATAGTACAAATCTTTATGTATTGACCAAGTAGTTATAAGACTTGTCTTAAGAACCATCAGTGAATAAATATTCAGGAATACATAGTACATAGTGACATAAAGATACTGCCAGAATCTGCAGGTTTCTGTACAGACACCACAGAGTGTTAGAGTCACTTACAAGATACACAGATAATTTGTAAATCCGTCTTTATAAGCTGATCACTTTTGTTATAAACATCTGTCTGTAAGAGTGCATATTGGAAATTATTGCATGTCCTTGATGCAGATGTCAGCACCTTTAGGCATACGGGCAAATCACCTACCATTGCAGTATGTTACAAACATTTGTCATAATACAAACATTTTTCCATAAAAGCATAAATTTAAACAAATGCATTTCAGAATGAGTAATTTTAACATGCGTATAATGATCAAATGTTCCCCCAAAACAAAAATGTTAGCAGGTGCCAATTTACCTTATCAGATAGCTAAGACTCAAGTATAACTGAAAGTAAGAACAGCTAATTTGCATCCAACTTTTAAGTACCATTTGCACCGTACATAATTGAGGTTTTGGAATACCATTTACCCACATGTGCATAAGTTCTTGAAATTCTGTGCATTGACCAATAACTAGGCGTAACAGGAAGGTAATCTGAGCAAGTACTGAATAGGTATAAAACAATTGTACCATGTGAAACAGGTACCCATTATCTACCAATGATATGATAACATGACACAAGCAGCATTTTTAAATATCAGTTTTAATACATTTACAGGTCAGACCATTGCTACCTGCAAAATGAGTGGGACCTCAGTGAGCAATTTTTAGATCTGAGTCCTTTTCCCATTGGAGTATCAGCATTATAGAGATGGCTACTTCCAGACGACTTCAACATGTCCAGGCACGCAATTAGACAAAGGAAGAAACTATGTGAATGCTAACTATCTATGCTGGATTACAGCATCACATGAGATCCAGGCCACAGAACTTTATGATGATCAACATTTGGAACCAGATTGCAAGGGAACATCAATGAAGTATGGGGAACTACTAGACTGGACTGCAGGTTCCCCATTGCTATGATGGGGAACTACTAGACTGGACTGCAGGTTCCCCATTGCTATGATGGGGAACTACTAGACTGGACTGCAGGTTCCACATTGCTATGATGGGGAACTACTAGACTGGACTGCAGGTTCCACATTGCTATGATGGGGAACTACTAGACTGGACTGCAGGTTCCCCATTGCTATGATGGGGAACTACTAGACTGGACTGCAGGTTCCCCATTGCTATGATGGGGAACTACTAGACTGGGCTGCAGGTTCCCCATTGCTATGATGGGGAACTACTAGACTGGACTGCAGGTTCCCCATTGCTATGACGGGGAACTACTAGACTGGACTGCAGGTTCCCCATTGCTATGACAGGGAACTACTAGACTGGGCTGCAGGTTCCCCATTGCTATGATGGGGAACTACTAGACTGGACTGCAGGTTCCCCATTGCTATGACGGGGAACTACTAGACTGGGCTGCAGGTTCCCCATTGCTATGATGGGGAACTACTAGACTGGACTGCAGGTTCCATATTGCTATGACGGGGAACTACTAGACTGGGCTGCAGGTTCCACATTGCTATGATGGGGAACTACTAGACTGGACTGCAGGTTCCACATTGCTATGATGGGGAACTACTAGACTGACTGCAGGTTCCACGTTGCTGTGATGGGGAACTACTAGACTGGACTGCAGGTTCCACATTGTTATGATGGGGAACTACTAGACTGGACTGCGGGTTCCCCATTGCTATGATGGGGAACTACTAGACTGGACTGCAGGTTCCCCATTGCTATGACGGGGAACTACTAGACTGGGCTGCAGGTTCCCCATTGCTATGACGGGGAACTACTAGACTGGACTGCAGGTTCCACATTGCTATGATGGGGAACTACTAGACTGGACTGCAGGTTCCACATTGCTATGACGGGGAACTACTAGACTGGACTGCAGGTTCCACATTGCTATGACGGGTAACTACTAGACTGGGCTGCAGGTTCCCCATTGCTATGATGGGGTACTACTAGACTGGACTGCAGATTCCCCATTGCTATGATGGGGAACTACTAGACTGGGCTGCAGGTTCCCCATTGCTATGATGGGGAACTACTAGACTGGGCTGCAGGTTCCCCATTGCTATGATGGGGAACTACTAGACTGGACTGCAGGTTCCCCATTGCTATGATGTGGAACTACTAGACTGGACTGCAGGTTCCCCATTGCTATGATGGGGAACTACTAGACTGGACTGCAGGTTCCCCATTGCTATGATGGGGAACTACTAGACTGGACTGCAGGTTCCCATTGCTATGATGGGGAACTACTAGACTGGCTGCAGGTTCCCCATTGCTATGATGGGGAACTACTAGACTGGACTGCAGGTTCCCCATTGCTATGATGTGGAACTACTAGACTGGACTGCAGGTTCCCCATTGCTATGATGGGGAACTACTAGACTGGACTGCAGGTTCCCCATTGCTATGATGGGGAACTACTAGACTGGGCTGCAGGTTCCCCATTGCTATGATGGGGAACTACTAGACTGGACTGCAGGTTCCCCATTGCTATGATGGGGAACTACTAGACTGGACTGCAGGTTCCCCATTGCTATGATGGGGAACTACTAGACTGGACTGCAGGTTCCCCATTGCTATGATGGGGAACTACTAGACTGGGCTGCAGGTTCCCCATTGCTATGATGGGGAACTACTAGACTGGACTGCAGGTTCCCCATTGCTATGATGGGGAACTACTAGACTGGGCTGCAGGTTCCCCATTGCTATGATGGGGAACTACTAGACTGGGCTGCAGGTTCCCCATTGCTATGATGGGGAACTACTAGACTGGACTGCAGGTTCCCCATTGCTATGACGGGGAACTACTAGACTGGACTGCAGGTTCCCCATTGCTATGATGGGGAACTACTAGACTGGACTGCAGGTTCCACATTGCTATGACGGGAAACTACTAGACTGGACTGCAGGTTCCCCATTGCTATGATGGGGAACTACTAGACTGGGCTGCAGGTTCCCCATTGCTATGACAGGGAACTACTAGACTGGACTGCAGGTTCCACATTGCTATGATGGGGAACTACTAGACTGGACTGCAGGTTCCCCATTGCAATGATGGGGAACTACTAGACTGGACTGCAGGTTCCCCATTGCTATGATGGGGACTACTAGACTGGACTGCAGGTTCCACATTGCTATGATGACCTCCATCAGAGGGATGCAGATGATCTTCACTGGAGGTTACCAAGGTTTGTCAACAATTGGTGGACGCCTACATTAGGTATCATAATACAATGTATACCTAAGCATTCCTGCAGAATTTAGAGCTATAGCTGTGTCCCAAATATATCAGATACATGGCTTTTATAACCATTAAGCTGTCCTGACAATTAGTTCATCTGTATAATTTAAAGATGAAGGGCCGCTCTTCATATATGTATGGGTTCTAGTCCCATGCTGTTATTTTGTTTCTAATTTACATAATACTGAACATTGTAGAAGTACATCTGTTTTCCAACATGTTACATCATTTCACACATCTACTATAGTAATGTATCACTGACACCTATAGCACTTAGGCCACTGATGACTATGCATTTTGCAGTTATCCATTATACTATGAAAGTATCACCTAGTCTACCTGTTCATGTGTGAATAGTAACTAACATTTTACTTTCTTATTCTTTATAAAGTGAACATTTTTATTGCAGTCCCATTTGCTTAAGCCAAGAGGAATGCCTCTCTGACTGCTTACACATATATTTTCATTTTTGTCTTGCTAACTGTTAGTTCTTTATGTTATAATGGCCAACAGTGGTTATGTGCAAGATATTTCCTATTCAGAATATGGACACACACATGCAGTAACTGTTTGTTAAGAAGCAATATGTGCTGGCTTTTAACTTGGACAATATGCCTATATTTTAGGGTGTAGTGGTTTCAACTAAACATATGAGAAACATACCCTTATGCTGTTATCTTTGTGTCTCTGCCACACATTGTCAAATATTCTGCTCTACCTGATTATTGATATTAATGGTCATTTTGTGCATGCTTACATATTACTCAGTTATTCAACAAATTTCTATGACTATCTTTGTAATGCATAATATTCTGTTAACAGAAACTCTTTAAGTACAGGGTTTTGTGTAAAGGTTGCAAGAAACTGTTATATTTCTGACAAAAAATGTTGTGTAATATAGTATGATTTGTAAAGTGCTATCAAGTGTGATTTTGTCATTCATTGTTATTCTTTTGTAGTTCAAGAGGAATGGATAGTCCCCTCCCCCACATTGCTGCAGAGGTGGTAAAACTGTCACTGCACTTAGAGACCATTGCAGAATCAATTACTCGGACTACAAAAGAAATCCCTGAAAAAAGGCCTGCAATTTAGTTAGTTTTCTGGCTGTGGCTGGATAACTTCTAAGTATAGTGTAAAAAAAGGTCTGAGCCAAACATACATGAGGGTGGGGGCCTGGCCAAGGATGAACACAGGATAGCAGCAGATTTCTTCAGCTCCACCAATTTCATTACATTGACAGGAATTAATTACTTAAAAAATTAATTTTTGAAGTAATTTTCTTTCTAAATATGTTTGTTTTATATAGTTCTTGAACTATATCTAAAAAAGAAAGGAAATCTTAATAATATTCCTGTCAGAAATTACTTTGGAAATTTTCCTGTCAGTTTATCAGTCTGAAATGAGTTCCAGTAAGACAAATTCTCAAGACTCCAGCATCAAGAAAGAACTTCAGTCTCTGATAATTATAGTCCAGCAACTTACTGCTAAGATGGATAAAATGGATACTAAAATAGACACTTTCATAGAAAAACTACAAAACAAATAGACTTGTTACATATGGACCTGCAACAACAGAAGATCCAGATGACAGGCATAGAAGAAGCTGTGAATGACATGGAAAATAGAATACAAGAAGAGGAAATCAACATTGAGTTTCTGCTGAAACAAAATACACATTTACAAACAAAGCTGGATGACCTGGAAAATACATCTAGGCTGAATGACAATAGGATTTTTGGACTGCCAGAAAATATTGAAGGTAACAATATTACTTCTTTTTAACAACATGGCTCCCTAAAACTTTAGATTTACCAGAAGCATTCTCTTTTGGTATCGAAAGAGCACATAGATCTATAGCTAATACTAACTCTAACAAAAACTATCCTAGATCAGTTATAGTTAGATTTCTATCATCTTTTGATAAAGAGATGGTTCTTAAATCTGCTTGGGCTAAAGCTCCTGTTAAGATTAATGAAACAACTGTGCGTTTTGACAATGACTATTCTTCCATGGTATTAGCTAAAAGAAAAGTTTTTCTGCCACTAATAAGGGAGCTTAAAAAGCACAGTTTAAAACATACCTTCTGTTTCCTGCCAAGCTTAAAATCTTCCTTCCTGATGGTCCTAAAATTTTCGATGACTTAGACTCTGCTTTACTGTTTATCAAAAAAAATAAGATTTTGGAAAAATAGAAGAAATGGAATGGGCTAGTCCTTCGTTAAAGAGACTGGCAACTGAAACTTCGTGGAAGACTTCAGAGAAGAAGAAGAGACTAAAAAACAAATGATTTGTACTATGGTTTTTTTTTTCTTTCTCTCTCATCATTTTATTTTATTATTAATCTTTTTAAATATAGTTCCTGCATTTCCAAGAAGCAACAAATATTTTGAAAAAGATTTAATCAAAGTTATTCTCTGTGTGCAAAGAAATGTTTTGTTTCATAACTAGTCAAAATATCTGGAGATTTAATGGCAAGCTGTGATTTAACTTGTTTCTCATTCTGAAGAGGAAAAATAAGGTCAGTAATTTGATACATTTTTTTTCCCTTTAAAAGTTTATATGTTCTTCAAATGCTATTCCTAATTATACTTTCTTGATTACACTGCTTATGCTTGTTTGTAAATAATCTGTCATGCTTTAACCAATAATAATTAGAACTAAATAATATTAAATAATATGTTTTATTTTTAACTCTATTAATATAAACAGTAAGTAACATTCTATTGTATATACTTCTTATAGCTTTCTCTTACATTTTTTTATTTCTACCTTACACCCTTTTACTTTCTACTCTCTTTTCTTTTCTTTATTAATATATAGAAATGCTTTTGATCATATAGACACAGTAAATAATAAGATTTGCATAGGAGTTGAGTTGGGACAAAAATGTTGAGTTTTGTTACTTATTAATAATTTTGGGCTTGATTTCACTTACATAGAGTCTGTAATAACCTGTAGAATGCATTGTGAAGGTTTTGTCATGTTTAGATGCATTTACACTGCTAAATGAATGTTTGTCACTAGTTTTTAATAAGTTTCCGCCAAAATGTTAAGAGAGACAATCTGGGATGTGGGCTGTCTCATGCACAGTGTCCATGAGCTACTTCAAAAGCTTCAACTCTCAGAATTCTCACAGAGAAGCTGAAAGCAGCTGGTCTCACCTTTGACCTAGATATCACACTGACACATCACAGATACAGGAATAGCAGATTAATAATATGTGTTAAATCCTATGTCCCAAACATATACATTACTATAACTCATTTAATTCATCTGATTGACAAGCATAAATAATTTTATAACTCTATACTGGAAGAAATTGTCATGTGATATATTTTAAAGCAGTAGTATAGCATGTTTGTAAAATCTGGTTACTAAAATGTGTTTGCTGTGCATTATTTTGTATAAAGCAGACAGATTTATTGAAGGGACAGCAATGTAAGATGGTGCTCAGTAAAGATACAACTCAGTGAGATCAGATATATATATATATGTGTGTGTGTGTGTGTGTGTGTGTGTGTGTGTGTGTGTGTGTATGTGCATGTGTGTGTGTGTGTGTGCATGTGTGTGTGTGTGTGTGTGTGTGTGTGTGTGTATGTGCATGTGTGTGTGTGTGTGTGTGTGTATGTGTGTATGCATGTATATATATATATATATATATATATATATATGTATATGTGTATATGTGTGTGTATGTGTGTATGTATATATATATATATATATATATATATATATATATATATATATATATATGTGTGTGTGTGTGTGTGTGTGTATGTGTGTGTATGTAGATATGTATATAAATGTTTCTGAGAATCTGCTTAACTATGAAGTATGATTTATAACAATTTCTATGAATACAATATTTTATTCTATTGGCAATAATGAGTTTGAGTAAATGCTCATATACAAGCAATTCAAGGTTTTTTGGAAGCTGTTAACTGTATTTACATGACAGAAAATAGATGCATCCTAATATATGTAATGTCTGAATCATATTAGCCAAAGTTTTTGATTTAAATGAATGTTAGAACTTATTTTTCTCTCCTCTTGATTTCTAACATCAAGATTATTTGAATGCTATTTGCATACAAGTGTTTTATATTACATGGATGTATATAGTAGTATGAACAGTTTTAAAAAAAAAAAAAAAAAAAGGTTTATTTTAGTTTATATGATGCTGTTTTACCAAATGTGTAGTCTTGTCTTGCTAGATAATTGAATTGAAAACTGTTAACTTCAGTTAAATATAACTAGTATTAAATTGATAAGGTGGTAGCTGACGTACTGCTGCTTAGGGTACGGGGTTAACTTGAGTGGTAAATACTACTCTAAGTTGGAGTTTACAACTCCAGGCTGGATGCAAGGTTTAATCCTTACATTATTTTCACTTGTTCATTGTTATTTGTATATAGTTTTGACATCCACAATATATTTTGTACATTCAATGTCACTACAAACAAAATTGAATCCTATACGAAATCCCATAAGAGATTCAATAAATACAGCTATATTTAAAGGTACACCTAAAGGAGGAGATGTAACATTACTTATCTTGTTATTTGTTATTTTGATCATAAGATTCTTAAGTTTTAAAAATGCCAAATGACATCTTTAAAAGGAATTTCTTTAAACATTAATGGATTGAATAATCCATGTAAAAGGACAAGCCTAATAAGATACATTAATTTACATAAGGCCAACTTAGTCTTCCTACAAGAAACCCATCTCTTGAAAAAAATATTGATAAACTAGCCACAAACAAATATACAGTATTGGTTAGTTCAGAGCACACTCAGAAAAAAAGAGGAGTGGCTAGTTTATGGAATAAAAGTATGCCCATTCCTAAAACCATTAAGTCTTATCAGGATGACAAAGGAATGTTTTGTATGGTTACAATACAAATTAATGGGAAGACTTACACTTTAATTAATGTATATTGGACACCTGGAATTGGTATTAATACAGTGAAACATCATCTTGATAAGATCATATCATTCTCTATAGGAGATATTATTTTAGCTGGTGACTTTAATTGTATACTACATGAAAGTGATACTACCACTATAGGAAAGAGAAGAATTACATCTAATGCAAAACATTTAAAGGATTTTGCTAATTCTTATCATTTGAATGATATTAATAATCAGATAGATTCAAAATCATTACCATACACCTTTTTTTCTAACAGATACAGAACTTATTCAAAAATAGATAGGGTCTTTATTTCTAACCAGATGGTAACAGATTTAATTAATTCCAAAATCATTTCATGTCCTATATCTGATCATAATTCAATTGTTTTGAATTCATGATAAAAATACTCATAATGTTCAGATCAAAAGGATACCAGCATACTTAACTCAACTAAAAGACTATAAAGAATATATACTTTCAGAAGTAAAACATTTTTAGACATAAATAACACTCCTGAAGTCTCCATTGTTTATGTTTGGGATGCCTTAAAATCATATCTATATGGACAAAGTATCAGATGGTATAATAATAAAAGGAAATCTTGGGATAAGGAATTGTTAGATATTCAAAGTAAATTAGACTCTTATAAACATAATAATAAAGAAAATATTATGGACAAGAAAGTTATTGAAGAAATAAACAAACTAAATGAGAAATACAAAGAAATTTTAACTCATAAAGTTAAAATAACTTTAGAGAAATACAAGTTTTTGTCTTATTCAATAAGCCCCAAATACTTACATAGACTAAAAAATAAAACAAAAGGTTGAATAAACAAAACCATATCAAAGAAATCTTTTCTCTAAGGAAAAGAAGAATGTTTCTAGTATACCAGAAATACTAGATGAATTTAGAAATCACTTTCACAAAATTAACCATAATAATATTAACATGGAACCTAAAGATAAAATAAAGGAGTTTATAACCACAAATATGAATAAAAGCTTAATAAACAACAGATTAAACTATTGGACAAGAGTATTTCATATACAGAAGTTATTACACAAATAAATAAGCTTAAATCAAACAAAGCACCTGGTAATGATGGTATTATACCAGAGATATATAAAATCCTTTCTAAAAATACATATTCATTAATACATAAGGTTTTTATTTTGGCCCAAACTGAGTTAATAACCCCCCATCTTGGCAATATACATTTATTTCGCCAATTTTAAAACCTAATAAAGATCCAACTAGATGTTCTTCATATCGGCCCATCGCATTACTTAATGTTGATTATAAAATGTTTATGAATATCTTTGCTGATAGATTAAAGACAATCATTCCCGACATTATAGATATAGATCAGACAGGCTTCATTGTAAATAGAAATATTTTTGATAATATAAGAAGAACTTTAACATTAATAGATTTTGCAAATAGGAAAAAGAAAGATTTAACACTTATTAGTCTTGATATAAGTTCAGCATTTGATTCAGTAAGTTGGGACTATCTGTTTACCTTAATGAAGTTTACAATCTTCTCGGATGCATTTGTAAATCTAATTGAACATTTATACAAAGGAACGTTGGCTTATATTAAGGTAGGAACATATGTTTCACAAAAAATACCCATTCTTAAAGGTACAAAACAAGGATGTCCACTTTCTCCACTATTATTCACTTTAGTAATGGAGCCTTGGGCTAATTTGATCAGAAACGGTACTGACATAGAGGGTTTTGAAATAGATGAAAATACAACATCCAAAATTCAACTTTTTGCAGATGATGTTCTAATTACATCAGTAGGATCTAATTCTTCTATACAGTCTCTATTTGATAACATGATGAATTTTAAAAGTATTTCTGGTTTAATATTCAATGAAGAAAAAACTAAAATACTACCTATATATACACGAAAAAATATTCTCATTAGTGATTTTACTAAATATGAACCCAATTCAGGTCAGATAACTTATTTAGGTATAATACTATCTAAAGATATTAAATCTATTATATATAATAATTATAATACCTGTTTTCTTAATATACAAAATCTTTGTAATACCTGGAATAATATGTTTTTACTATGGAGGAGAGACTTACAATTATTAAAATGATAATATTCCCCAAGATTTTATACTTAATACAATCAATAATACTTCCACCTACAAAAATAATTATCAAGAAACTGAACACACTAATGTTAAATTTCTTATGGGCACCTAATAGACCTAGGATTGCATTAAAGAAACATACTAATAGCTGGTCTCAAGGGGGTATTTCTTTTCCAGACTTTAATTTATATACTATCTCTTCTATTGTAAAAGTTATTACTTTATTAATAGATTTTTATTTTTATTTTTATTTTACATTTGTTAACCGGGCTAGTCCAACTGGATACATGTCCATTTTCAGTGGAGGCCCGAGGAGAAAAGCTCCACTATCTAATGCATAATAACAAAAAAATACATTCAAAGTACATAGGTAATTTAAGATTAACTAAAACAGGGATTTAAAATTACATAGGGAATTAAGACCTTAAGTAAAACAGGCATATAGGCTTTCCTTTCAGTAAGTTCAAAAAGGTGAATACAGAGACTATCAAATTTCTACAGTACAGGTCAAAGTACAAAGGTAATTTGAGATTCAACTAAAACAGGCATTCATAATTACATAGTGAATTTAAGACTCAACTAAAACAGGCATTAAGTTCAAAAGGTGAAAACAGAGACTATCAAATTTCTTCAGTACAGGTATATAAAATGTGAGACAGAAATAATTAAGTAGTTTAAAAGCAAAGATAGAGTTACTAGAAAATTTTAGTTTGAAGTTGAGAGAGTCAATTTCTCAGGTAGAGATGAAAAATAAAATGGAGAAATAGAGTTGGGAGACAGTGCAAAGGATGCAGGAGAAGGTAGGAGGTGCGTGATCAGCTAGGGTTGTAAAGAGCAAAGCCAGTGATTGGTTAGAAAATGTTTCAGTTGAGTTTTAAATAGTGTGATAGAAGTTTGGGCTAAGAGGTCTGTAGGAAGTTGATTCCAAATTTTACCAACTGAGTTGGAAAATATAGAGTCACCTGCTGTATTCTTTGATAGAGAGGTTTGAATCAGTATTTTATTGGAAGAGCGTAGGGTTTTAGGTTGTTATAGGGTTTTATCAGGGTGGAGAGCATTGGTATCTTTTCTGGGTGGTGAAGGGCTTTATGGGCAGTAGTAAGCTGATAGTATTGAATTAGGTGAGGTAACTCCAGCCACCTTAGGTTAAGGAGGTTCAGGCAGTGATGTGTTTTATATGGAGAGGCAGTGGCAAATTTGGCAATGTTGTTATAGGCTGTTGTAAGCCTATTGATGTTATGTTTAGAAAGATTAGTATATATGGGGATGCATATAGTAGAGTAGAGATAAGATAAGTTCTGGCTATGGTAGTTCTTGCTTCAGGAGTTAAGAAAGGTTTGATTCTGTAGAGAGAACCTAATTTTTGTTAGTTGCTTTTATGATAGAGTGGATATGAAAATCAAATTTTAGTAGGTTGTCGATAGTAACTCCTAGAAGTTTGGTTGTTTGGTCAGGAGAGATAAGGGTGCCATTGTTAGAAGTAAGTGTGAAACTAATAGGGGAGACAGGTGTGTGGGTGAGAAGAGGAGAAGTTTAGTTTTCTTAGGGTTTAAGAGAAGGCAGTGATTGGAGAACCATTGTTCTATGGTGGTAAAAGTTTTTTGAGTAAGTGAGTGGAGGTCAGCTTGGGTTGTGGCAGAGCAGATGATGGTGGTGTCATCGGCGTACTGAATGCAAGTAGTTAGTGGGGTGGCTAGATACAGGTCATTAATAAAGATGGAAAATAAAAGAGGACCTAAGATGGAGCCCTGAGGTACTCCTAAAGTGGTAGGGAGAAGTTCGGAAAGATTGTTGTTCCATAAAACAGCTTGTTTCCGATTCTGCAGATAGGAAGTAAACCAGCTTAAAGCAAGATTATTGAGAGAGAGAGATTTTAAACAATGTAGGAGGAGTTGGTGATTCACCATGTCAAAGGCTTTTGACAGGTCTACAAAGAATGCAGATGAAAGAAGATTGTTATTCGGTTTATATTAATGGAGTCTATGAAGGATAATAAGGCTGTTGTGGTGCTATGGTAGGGACGAAAGCCATGTTGGCAAGTAGCTAAAAGGTTATTAGATAGGAGGTGATTTAAAAGCTGTTTGTGGATGCATTTCTCCATTATTTTAGCAATAGGAGATAGCAGTGCTATAGGGCGTAGTTGAGTACTCAAATGAATGCCCGCCTTTGAAGAGAGGGATGATGTGGGAGATTTTCCAGAGTGAGGGTATAGTACTTTCTTTAATGGTTCTGTTGATTAGAATAGAGATAGGGTAGGCAATAGCTTTAGCACCTAGCTGGAGATATTCTGCTGGCAATTTGTCAGCTGAGGGGTTGAGGGTTTGAGTTTCTGAAGTAAATTAAGAATATAGGAAGTAGGTATGGGTTTTAGTTGAAATAGAGGTGGAGTGCAGTTAGTATTACCTAGTAAAGAGGGTCAGGGCTTTGTTGGTTGGCCAGTTTAAGTATGGTTGAAGTAAAGAAGTTATTGAATGTGTTAGCTGTTTGTAGGGAGAGTCAGGGCAGGAGCCTACTGGGTTGGGGGTTTCAACCTTGCGGAGGGATAGTAGTGAGTTAATTGATTTCCAAAATTTTTGTGGTTGGTGGTGGGAGGATTGCTGTAGTTTGGTGTAATAGTTCCTTTTATCTTGTTTGATAGCAAGCTTAGTCTTGTTCCTTTTTGTTTGAAGCTAAGGTGATCAAAAGAGTCTTCGTGGTTCTCCATTTAGTCCATGCTTTATTCTTACTAAGGATAAGTTGTTTGGTGTTGGTTGTTAGCCATTGAGCTGTCTTAGATTTCATTCGTATAGAACGGATAGGTGCATGATGATTGAGAATAGTAAGAAAGGTATTATTAAAGTGGTTAACAGCTTCATCTATTGGGAGAGTTTTAGAGGTGACCAGTTAATCAAGCTGAGTTCATTTTGAAACTGCTGAAGGTTAAAATGTTTTTGCTGCGAGATGGCGAATTAGGGAGGTGTTGTTAGATGAGTTTTGTGCCTAATGATGTATGTGAGAGAGTGGTCGCTAAGGTCGTCTGGGAGGGTACCTGTTGAATACATTTGTTGGGGACTATTAGTCAAGATCCAGTCGAGAATGGTTTCTTTGTTATTGTTTTTATTTGTTCTAGTTGTGGAGTTAATGGTTTGATGGAATCCGTGCAGGTTAATAATGGTAGATGGATTAGTTTGTTTGCACATGTTCCAATCAATATTAAAGTCGCCTAGTAGTATTGTTTCTTGAAGGAGATTAATTGAAAACCAGTTTAGTAGGTCTTCTAATATGGGGGAATTGTTGCCTGGGGGAAGATAAGTGCAGATAATATTAATAGATTTGTGTGAGTTTAGGGAGAGTTTGGAAATAATCAGTTCAACATTAGAGTCATGTGGTGGGGTAAGGGCTGATTTACTTATTTCCAGTCCAGTTTTGAAGAGTATAGCTACTCCTCCACCTTTTTGTTAAGGCGATCTTGTCTTAGGATGTTATAGCCAGGGGATAATTTGTTATCTTTTATTGTGGGTTTCAGCCAGGTTTCAGTAAGACAGAGAATGTCAAACTGTTGGACTTCTAGTAGGGCATGAAGAGCAGGAAGTTTTTTACATATGCTACGGATGTTAAGATGAGCTATTGTGAGAGATTTGGGAGGTTTAGTTTGTGGTGTAGACATAGGTTTCATAGTTTGGGAATTAGGGGATGGTATGTCTGTGTTTGGGCCTGGGTTGGGGTGTATGTCCCCATCAATTAATGATAAACCATGAATACGGTTAGTTAGTTGTGAGGTTTTGATGCTGTGCAAGTGTTTTGTGAGTCGAAGAATAAGGTATTTGATGTGTGAGAGATGATATTTAGGTTCAAGATATGAGTTGCTGTATATGGGACTGTGATGGGTTGTGAGTGTAGTTGGGGGGGAAGCTAGGGTATGTTTGTGTGGAGTCTGAAGGTAGGATTTAAAGGTTGCTCATAGTAGGTTATGAGGTAGGTAGAGGTAAGAATAGTTAGAAGAGTTAGTAGTAGGAGAGGAAGGTGAGTGTAGGACATGTTGAGATGAGTGGGGATTGTATATAGTAGGTATGTGTTCAGAGAGGAAAGGGTGGGTGTGGGATTGGACTGCTATGGAGTGGGTGGAGAGAAGAATATGTTCTGATTGGCTAGGGAATGTGGTGGGTGTGGTTATGCGGGGATAAATGGAGAGGTCCCAGGGTGGGTGGGATATGGGGCAGGGAGGAGGCGGAGTGAGCCATAGGAAGGGCGAGCAGGCAGCAGCATAAAGGAGTAGGAAATTGCTGAGAGGAAACAATCAGCCAGGTATAATAACAGCAGGTAACAACGGCAGATCAGTAGTCAGGATTCAGAAAAATGAATACTAGTTGTATAAATCCAAATACAGCAAAAAGTAAGTATTACTTTACAAATCTGAACACTTTTAAAAGAAATTCCTGAGGTCTAATGGCTTACCAGTTAGCAGAATGTAATTTCTGAAGAGCACTTGTGTCCTGGTGGGAGACTAGAGATTTAAAGATGGCTCCATGCTCAGCAGGATACTAATATAGACTTTGTAATGGGGGAGGAGATAGCACAAGGGGTGTAAACCAGGTGGAATGCAAAGAAACCAGAGGCAATCAGTGGAAATGAGTGAAGGCCTCAGAGAGGGTAAGTAATAATTCAAACTACCTGTAAAGTGAAGGAGAGAAGAGACAGCAAAGTTTATTAAGGTTGGGAGTGTGTCTTTACATTGACTTGCTGATTAGTAACCAGTGTGCACAGATTAGAGTAGGGAGATACATTAGCAATGATAGAGATGCAAATAAGCAGGTGATCCTCCAAGTGATACAAACTAAGGCAGAAAGAACTGAGAGGGCTGCTTGATGGTTAATTTAATTTAGTCACAGGGATGTGAATTAAAATCTATACTGTCTACTGGACAGTTAGGATTACTGTACTATCGCGGGGGGGGGGGGGACACAAGGCTACAACAGTCAGTTTTATAAGCAAGCTGAGAACTACTAGGAAATACTGCTAATGTAATAGCTTCACTCTCATAAAACATACAAGTAGAATGCCTGGGTGGACTGACCCTGCTCTCGAAGCTCAAAATGTATCTCCTTGTTTAGTTTACAATACTCATTCCTTCTTACACTGTATAGCTGGAGTGGTAGCCACAGACTGCAGATTTGCCTGAGTGTGCTCTGTAGAGAGAGAGAGAGAAAAAAAAAGAGAGGATGAAGCTAGTAGAAGGGGACAAAGACAGGTCAAAGGAAGTAATGAGGCAATAGGAGGGTGTAAAAGATAAAAATCCGAGGATAGTGTGGATAAAGCAGGAGAATAGATGCTACTGCTACAGTTTGAATAACGTGATTTGGAAACAGGTTAATTAATCATACACAATACATTTATCAGCCAATTATCCTGTGTATACAAGAAAAAGGAAAATGAACACAACAGCACAGCTGAAGCAGTAGCAGATACAACTGTAGTGCTAAATTCAGTAAATACTGTTTCTAACTCCAAAGACTAGGTCAATATAGATCAGTCATATGTCACAAAATGGAAAGATTATTGGGAGCTAATTAGTATACACTTCATGAAAATCTCCTTAACACATAAAAATATGATTGTAAATAACTCCATGTTATGGTTACTAAAGGAATTTTGTACTTCACCTATTACACCTAAACATATGGTTTGTTACCCATTAAATATTATTATTAGTTATCGTAACTTTATATTCATGCACCCTAAGTATAGGGAATGGAATTTTATTGTATTTACTATAATGTATACTCAGGGTATGCTTTTGTCATCTACTTCTGAAGGAACTCATTTAGCTATAGATAATGATCTAAAGTACTGGTATCAGTTGATATCTGATAATAAAGTTAAAAATCTAGATTTCTTAAAACAAGAATTTGATCTAAGAGAAACTTGCTGGTTAGAGGTTCAGACCTTTAGACAACATCTCATTAATAAAATAGATTTAATGTCTATAACTGTTAAAGAATCTATTCCAACACTGATTGATTACTTGATATTAAATTTACAACATAAAGTTTCTGATAAAGGTAAACTTTCATACATACATAAAGTTATCAGACAAGAAACTTTTACAGTGTAGATTCATACTGGAATTATTTCACTTCTATTAATGGGGACCCACCAAATCAACAAGATAAACAATATATATTGGAATCTGCTTATAGAACTACGTCTTCCATTGTCTGGAGACTTTATACATGGCAATTTTTACATAGATCTTTTTATACACCTTTGATGATGAATAAAATAAATAATAAAGATAATCTATGTAAGAGATGTAATGTAGAAATTAATGCTGACTGGGCTCATATGTTTTATGACTGTATAAAATTGAAAGAATACTGGAAGTCAATTAATGAATTTTTGCAGGCTCTTTTTACAGATAATTTCATTATTTCTAAATCTCTTATATTATTCAACACACCTGTACCTCAAAGTGTTAAAAAGGTTAAGCTTCCCTTGTTATGGTCTATTAATTTACAAAATTTGTTAAAAAAAAATTTATTTCAATAGCATGGTATTTTAGTTTAATTAATTGATCTGATTGTAGTGGATGTCTTTGTAAATATTTTAGTTGTTTTGTTGAATATTATAATAATACCTATTTTTAATTACTTGTATAAAATTGTTATGATATTTCTCTTATATGTTAAAACAATAAACCTGTTTTGAAAAAAAAAAAAACATACATGAGGGTGATTAAAGTCAGAAAAGAAGCAGTCCTTTTAGAGAAGGTAAAGAAAATAACAGTGACCCTTCCAAATCCCATTATATGTCAATGGCATGGGAACTCAAAATTACTTTCTTATGTCGGCGTGAGTCATACAAAATATTATGGGAAAAAGAAAGGCTTGAGGGAGTACAAGATCACATTGATACATCAAGCCCCAATGGTAGCCATGTTATAGAAAAGAGTCTAAAATTACAAATAAAGCACTTAGAGTGATCTTGGGGTGTTAAATGGGTCAGGAAACAAAGTTAGAGTGAAAAAAAATGTTATGTAATATTATGGGAAAAAGAAAGGCTTGAGGGAGTACAAGATCACATTGATACATCAAGCCCCAATGGTAGCCATGTTGTAGAAAAGAGGCTAAAATTACAAATAAAGCACTTAGAGTGATCTTGGGGTGTTAAATGGGTCAGGAAACAAAGTTAGAGTGAAAAAAGTTTTTTTTTTTAGTTCTAGGGTGGAGTTTTCCTTTAAGTATTACATTGAAGGTGATACCATTGTGGTCAGACAAAGGCTATGATGTCAGCATTACATTATCAGTTTTGACCAGTAAAGAACTGGTTACAAAGACTTTTGTCTATGTTGGTCTGTGTGCCAAATCCGTAAGAACACTGAGAATACTTCAGGGAGGATAACATTTTTATACCATCAATGTTAATTAGGTTTCTGTCTTTTATGTAGTTGTTCAAGTGCACGGCAACAGGGGATGTCTTGAAGGGCTTAGAGCTTGTGGTATCAGTGGTGGACAAGATAGAATTAAAATCACCTGCTAACAGTAACTCAACTTTAGACTTTAATGTTATAGTGCCTAAATGTTTTTTTTTCACAGTTTTATTCCCAATACCCGGTATCCAGTAGGTGTTTGCATCTTTTTATTTAATTTTAGTATGACTAAAGCAAACATACCATCATTGCTTGAGTATGAGACAACTATTTCTGGAATTCTCATTTATTTTTTGTGTAAAATTAGGACACCTCTTCTTTTGTGGTTGTAGTTTGAACTTATCAAAATCTTATAATCCTTGAAGGTTAATTTGTTTAGATTTTCTGTTATTAAGTGGGATTTCTGAATGAATGCAAAATCTGTTTTATATAGCATTAAATATTTGTTAACACTACTTTTCATGGGGTTGTTCAACCCATTGACATTAATAGATATATTG
Organism: Protopterus annectens; assembly: GCF_019279795.1. Classification (NCBI taxonomy): domain Eukaryota; kingdom Metazoa; phylum Chordata; order Ceratodontiformes; family Protopteridae; genus Protopterus; species Protopterus annectens. Next base: position 673,618,540 of record NC_056731.1, read on the forward strand.
TTAAATATTATCATTTGATGAGACTGCAAGTAAAATTGAAAAGTGCGTTCCTTGATTCATTCTGACAAATACATTTTTAAAACTGTTATGGATGATATAAAAATTCTAAATTTGAAAATAAAACTATATATTTTAATAACATTCTGCATGAATATACTATATCCAGGCTTACTGTCTCTCTCATTGAAGCCCCAAACTAACCCTCTCATGACATCTAGTGGGAAGTCCTAGCTACTGCAGGATAATAGCAAACAGAAGGGAAACTGCATGTACATTAAAAAACAAACAAAAGGAAACAATTCAATTTAATATACTATGTTTTCTTTGCACTGTATTTTACTTGTATTCTGCTTTTAACTACATATTAAAACTTGAAAAGAGACCACAGCTCTGTCTCTTGTCAGTCAGACAGAATTTTTTCCACCCTTCCACCCTGTTACTGTCTTTCTAGTCGCCTGCCCCTTATGTTAATTTGACCATATATCTTGTTTCTTCTCTCCATTCACTGGCTGGTGTGAGTAAGCACAAGATTATCATTTTGTGAAATCACTCCCCTTCAGCTATTTAAATTTATTGGCCATCCTACTGTATTCCATAGTATCAGAATACAAAAGTGCCCACCTCCATTCAATCTATCTTGCGCTTTTAAAAATAGTCCCCGGGATTCATGAAGCTTGGCACAAGGATGGCGTTAGCCTTGTGCCGACCGTGCAGTGTAGAGATGGCACAGCAGCACTACATGCATATTAATGCCGCAATGTCCACGTGTATAGGAAATGTGGATGTGTCTAAGCGCTGCACGGAGGCGTGAACATGTCGGCTGCAGATGCACAACCTAAAATGCTGACTAGTCCAGCTTGCCTCTAATAGTAATCACTCCTGTCAGTGTCCGTGGATACTGAAATGTATGCAAAGCATACAAGACAGTTTTGTGAATACCCAAAATAAAAAGTAAACACAAAGGCACGTAGCTGAATATTGAGCCCTCATCCCTCGAACAAATGACATTTAAAACCCTGTGCCCGTATTCCATTGCAGTGTTGATTGTTATATCAAGTGGAAGCGAAATGCAGCGTGTTTGTGCGGAGCTGCCCTTTGCTAAGCCTAGCCCAATGGTTAGGGTTACCACCTGTCCCACTTTGTGAGGGACAGTCCCTCTCTGGGCAGTTGTGTCCTTACCAAAAATATTAAAAATGGCAAATGTCCTGCGATTGTAGGACATAATTATGTCCCATATTTTATGTAATAGTTCCATAAAATAGTTATTTCTTTATCTAAAATACCTAAATGTTACAAGAAACAAAATAAGCAACTAAGCTGCTGCAAGAATAAGCTTTCACTTAGGCATAAAAGTAAAGCACTATCCTTTGTACTGACCATGGGTATGTGTCAGCCTGTAAAATCTGATGTGTGTCCCAAAAATGTCCCACTCTGGCCATTTGAATAGGTGGCAACCCTACCAATGGTCAGAGCATTCGCCCAATATCTGCCCATTCACGGTCCAAGTCATCCCTGTCTGGACGGCCCAAAGATGAAGGGGTATTACCCAGGTCTACCTACCATGTCATGAAAGATAAGAATTTGCATGTACCTATGTGCGTGAAGTACAGCATGTGGAAGATCAAATATGCCAGGGTTGTCTTTACAACCATAGTGATACCAGACATATGTAGAGTACGCAGTGTGTTCTGTTGTCTGTGCCATGGGCTATTAACCAAAGAAAAGATGGATGGTGTGTGTGGAATATGGAAGGACGACGGGTAATGTAATAATTCGCCAAGGGGAGACTGGGACAGATGTACAATAGACGAACTGGAGGTGTATGAGGGAGCAGTGGGTGAATTAGAAAGGAAACCAAAGAACATAAATTCACATCCACAATACACCTTGACAGGCCATACTGCAGAACACAATCCCACAAACATATGAACATTAATATGTGCGATACATATATATATATATATATATATATATATATATATATATATATACACACACACACACACACATACATATATATATATATAATATATATATATATATATATATATATATATATACACACACACACACACACACACACACACACACACATATATATATATATATATATATATATATATATATATATATATATATCTACAGAATGAACATTGGCACAAGAAAGCATTCATAACAAATGCGAAGGAAAACAGCAGCGGAACACCCGTATCATCTAGTGCTGACATATCAAGCTGGCCTGAGGTGGGCAAATTCCCTGCGTCTCTAACCACAGGTAGGATGCTAACAGTGGGAGCAACCTTGTCCATGTGCTAAATCTGACTTTGTAACGTGTGCAGGGCAGTCCCCAGTCGGACAAGCCTAAACCCGAATGACCATATGAACACTCTGACAATCATACAAACGTATGTGCCAGGACTATAGGCTTGGGAGGTCTGAATATACTTTGAGTGAGTCAACATGCGCCACGGGTCCAGAGCAGTAGGGAATGGTGCATGTTTAGTAGTGCGGTTTTCCCAGCAGGAGAATGGATGCCTGCTGTGTTAGTGAAGTGTTGAGGCGTGTGTTCGGGTAACTATGAACCATAGGTATACATATAAATGAAGCAGAACACCAATAGTGTAGTGGTTAGAGCATCTGCCTAACGAACAGGCATTCACGGTTCAAGTTCGACTATAGCACATATCATTTTCCTTGTGGAATGAATGTCATTCTGCTGTAAAACCAACATTATAACATGTAAAAGTGAACATGAGTATCACATGGGACTATTAACCAGATCCCTTCAATCAAAGTGGTACTGTCATAATGAATAAGGCACAAATAAGCACAGCTAAGCAGCGGTAAACATATGTAACACACAGTAAGCATATGCGAGTGTGCTTGCGCTCGTGTAAGCAGCACCCAGCATAGGAAATGTATATACATATGTACAGATGCAATATATATATATATATATATATTTATATGAAGAATGAATGTCGTAACAATAAAGCATAGACAAGGGATGTGAAGGGAATCAAGAGCAACTGTGGTATTATATAGTGCTGTCAGCATATGTCATAAAAAGCTGCCCAGGAGTGAGCCAAGCACTGCTACTCACACCACAGGCATGGTTTTACCAGTGGGAGTAACAGCGTTGAATTGCTAAGTCTATTTTACACACAGACAGTAGTCCCTGTTGGGACTACCAAAAATTGTAAAGCGCAAAAGGCCATAATCTATAACCCTAGCAAGCGAAGGTATGTTCAAAGATTAAATGGCGGGAGAGGCTGTGAATACATGAGGCGGGACAACATATGTGTAGGGCCCCTAACACTCTGGAGAGTGCAATGTTTAGAGGTGTGTCATAGCTGTGATAACAAGTGGATAATGGAAGTTACGCATGTAAGTTGGACACGAGTTGTGTGGAGGAACTATGGGTATGAATTTATGGATCCAGGCGTGCCAAGGTTGGATGGCCTGGTTCTAATTGGACCACCCTGTGGAGGTCAGCAAGTTCTTAATAGGTATATATGCATACACACATGCAGACAACAATATGTAGAAGTACATTCTCTTTAACACATGCATTCCATTTGTAGACATAAATAATAGGTATGTGCACATACAAATATCGACAGTAGATGGAATAATAGGCTGTGCAGAAGAGGGATGGGATGAAATTGCCAGAATGCAGAGGCATGTACAGTGTTCAAAATCAGTGCTGTGCTGACGATAATCAAATGTGAGGGCTTCCACACACATGGAATCCTTTCTGTGATCTGCCCGGTATGGCAACGCCAAGTACTTAACCGGTCTAATTGTAAAAGAAATATGCTGAACACATAAATAACTAGGCTCCCATGTGTAACATGTACGACACCACATAGTCATACATATTAATGAATTTTAGTGTCATGGTAATGGGAGTAAGGATGTAATAAAGTATAGAGTCTAATCTTGCCATAAACACATGTTTTCCATGTGGGGCAATCCGATAATTGCAAATAGTATTCTTTGGTCGCTCACGTCAGCAATGTTTGCAGACTAAACATATGGGAGGTCTGAGGATACGTGGAGTGAGTAAACTGATGGGATGGCTCTATAGGAGTAGGGTGTGGCCAGTGTGTAGTGGTGTCGATACACTGCGGATCTGACAGGAGAATGGATGACAGCAGTGTTAGGGAGACATTGGGCTGTGTTTGGGGAACCAGGAGCCATGGGTACATGGGTATATATGCATATGGAGCAACACAGCAATCGTTAGAGCAACCCCCTAACAAACAGACATTCTCGTACCGAATCACACTGTATCACATTCCAAGTACCATCGGTAATCCGTAAATGAACATATTGCCACATCTGTCTGCTGTATAACGTGCTAAATACCAATTACAAGATAACTGGAGTGAAGTGTCAGTGTCATAATGAATAAGGCACTAGTATGCAGGTGAAGCATATATAAACACCATTACGCATGTGTAAGGGTGTATGCATGGGGAATGTATTGGTTTACACACACACACACATACACACACACACACACACACACACACACACACACACACACACACACACACACACACATGCACATATATATTTATATACATATATATAAATATATAGATATATATATATATATATATATATATATATATATATAGAGGAAAGTTTTACTTGAAGTATCTGCTGTCCTTGGATCCTTACTTTTCTACTGTGTGGATTACAATTTACTTTTTGGATTCAAGAACAGGTTGGGTATTATGGACTGTGTCCTAACACGTATGTATATATATATATATATATATATATATATATATATATATATATATATATATATATATATATATATATACATATATAAATATGTGTGTGTGTGTGTGTGTGTGTGTGTTATATATATATATATATATACATATATAAATATGTGTGTGTGTGTGTGTGTGTGTGTGTGTGCGCATAGATATACAGAGATATACAGCTATGATAGGAAACAGCACACAGGAATGACATATGTTCACAGGCTGTGGCAATGGAAGTGAGGAGCCCAGGCAAGAAACATGACACACGCAGCATGCCATTTCACCCCCCCCCCCCCATAGCCGGACACGGGAAATATACACGCACTCAATGTAAAGTGTCCGCTGCTCCCCAGACCACAGGCAGGATACAACTGGGGGGGGTACATAGTGCATCCATTTATTCTAATCATGGAACACATACTGGAGCGTCCCTTGCGAGACACCCCAAAAACTAGCAAATCACGCGAATGTGATAGATCATCCATTTTGTCCCTGGTGTATACAGACTCAGAATACAAGGGTGGGTAACCTGATGACTCATGGGCCGAGACAATTTTATGAAATGGGTCCCATAAAGTGGAGAGTGGGCAGTGTGTAGTGGTGTGTCCAGAACCAACCAGGTCCCACAGTAAGGATGGTTGCTGTCGAGGGTCGAGGGTGGGGGAACTATGGGTAGCTACGTATGGGTCTAGGTGTGCAGGTGTTGGCTGATGTTGGCCAATATGGACAGCCCTAGGGATGCAAGCAAATGTGTTCATTGGGAAGAGGCATTGTCCAACTAGCAGCCATACCCACTGAAAGACTCACTAAAGCAAAGTGTAATCTATATGGCAAGGAATGGAATAACCAGATGTAGACGTATATATGTAGAGCTATGAGTGTGTATATCTACTCATAGACAGATAGAGATATGCTTTTCCCTCACCATAGTATGAATGTATACATACAGAGAAAGAATACAGATACATACCCACATATGAATATATACATATGCAGACAACCATAGACCCATATGTCGTTAGATTTTATATATATATATATATATATATATATATATATATATATATATATATATAAATATAAATATACATGTATGCATACATATGCATATATATCTGTATATATTAATGTAAATAGATATATATATGTTACAGTAAATATACACATGTATATAGCTAGGATATGATACAGCAGTTACGAGTAACATATGTTCACAGGCTGGGCATATGTTGGTGGGAGGTCCAGTAAACAAACATGTAACACATAGCATCAGCCCCCACCCCCCCAACTAGGCTGGTGAGACATACAGACACACAATCAAGGTAAACACACCACTGCTTCCCAGACCACCGGAAGGATACTACCAGTGGGAGAGATCTGCAAGGTCTACACTTGAAACACAGGCATTGATGTCCCTTGTGGGACACCAAAAATTAATGATCGGAGTCAGTCCCAGTAATGATTTCTCCAACCAGGCTGTAGATGTACATGATCCAGTAGGTTGTGCAAGCCTGATAACACATGGGTTGACACAATGTACGACATGTGTCCCGATACGGGGAGAGTGGCAGTGCGTAGTGGTATGTTTATACCCCACCTGCGCCCACAGTAAGGATGAGTGCTGTAGAGGAGTGGCAGGTAGGGGAACTATCGGTATGTGATTATGGGCCTAGGCATGCAGGTGTTGGCTGGCAGAGCCATAGTAGGACTGCCCTGTGGATGTAAGTAATATTCCGATATGGGCATAGCAGATGCCCATACCTCCCATCCCCTAAGAGCACATCCAGTGGATAGTCCGTAAACCATTGGGGGAATACATAGGGACCATACCATTGAACTGTTCTGGATTAACAGGGACGTCCCTGATTACGACTCAGAATCTAATTCTATCCCACCTAAACCCTCCTAGAACTAGTGATATTAGGAGGAAAGGTGGTGGAATACATGTAATGAATAATGACAACATTTAAGAGTCATAAACAACATGTACCTCAGACAATGTGTATGAATACATATGCTCTAGGTCTGTCAATTTGTCAGGTTAATAGCACCAAATTTCTAAATGTGTCCCTGATGTTGTTATGCAGTATCCCTGATTCAGTGTTCATTTTTCCCCATTCGTATGAGAGGTCTGATAGTGACAGAAAGCGCATATTCCGCTGACTACCTTAGAAAGATGATAGAATAATAGGTTAGGGTTACCACCTGTCCATCTTTGCGAGGGACAGTCCTTTTTGGGCAGTTGCGTCCTGCAAAATAATTGAAAATATGGCAAACGTCCTGAGATTTTAGGACAAAAATTTTCCTGTATTGTCTGTAGTAGTTGCATAAAACAATTATTTTGTATCTGAAACACCTAAATGTTATAATAAACAGAATAGGCAACTATAATGCTACAAGAATAAACTTTTATTTAGGCAAACAGTGAAGTTCTTTCCTTTGTACTGGCTGTGGGTATGTTTTGCCCTGCAAAATCTGACGTTTCTACATAAAAGTCCCACCTTGGGCAATTGAAAAGGTGGCAACCCTATAATAGGTATGCAGTAGCATGACTCGGCTGACGGATGTAAGTCCCAAAACCCAATTACTTGTCTGTATGGAAGAGTCTCAGTTCCCATGTATTAGCCAGATGGTTGCAGATTGTAAGAGGAACACACAAATAATATGAATAAATCACTGGACAGGCCACCGATTCCATACAGTCGAATGGCATGCCGTCACCTAATGGGCAGCCATTCCCGATACTGTAGGCATGTAATCTGATGTAATAGGCATCACAAGGTAATATTGTGGTCCTCGATCCCACCCAGGGCTGTGAGTGTCAGACGCAAGCACCAATGTTGGTGCATTTGCAAGTGCGGGAGTGAGCTGGTGTACGCCTGTTTGGCTACCAGTATGCAAGCATTGCACTGGTAAAGCAATGTATAGGCTAACCGAGTGTAAGAAGCTGTAACCAGAGGTTAGCATTGTTTAACACCGCACAAACCCATGCACACCTGCTCACAACTGCTTTAATGTGCCTTACTCCCTCCATATCCAATAGCCTTGTTCTGCCCTGCAACAAAATAAACGGCCTCTGCAAGGCTCGGAACCAGGACCCTGCACACACAGCTAATGTGATTTACCAATACCACAAACATATCATACATCGCAATCATTCAACAGTATAGGAATGTACCCCATCATGTAGATGTATATGTGAGTGTTTATGTCCAGCATATAGGTACATACATATACAGAGATATATCAGGAACATACCATGTGGCAACAAAGCAATACAAATGAATGAAACGGGAAACGTCAGCGATGCCTGTATTGTGTAGTGGTGTTGTCCTATGTAATCTCAAGACTCCCTCAGACAGACATGTGTCCTTCATACGTGCAAACAGTTGTACATTGGCCGTATACATCACTCTGTGCATGTAGTGTACATTAACACAACAGTACCTGTCCAATCATTATGTGTGAACAGTACTCTTGCAACTTGCTGTGTGCAACATCATCATCATGATAAAGGTAAATGGGGTAACCATAGAGGGACTGGTAGTGTCGTGTGTACAATGGGGTCATCCTCATCATGTGTACCTGGACCATTTAGGAGTGATGTGCATACCAGGAACGTGTGCCTGAGGGACAGGGGTGAGGATAACAGGAGTATGTTGTGATGCATATTACAAGGGTTACATGTGTCCAGTGGGCACGTGTGTGAAATGGACAGCTATGTATAGGGCAGATGCTGTCCTAGGAGCCGATTGGCCTTATGTTTCCGTAGGGTGAAGGTCGGATGTGGGGGAAGGAGAGTAGGTATGGCCATGGAGGATATGTAGGGTAGGATCACAGACAAGACAGCGTACAGGGTCAGTATATGACAAATGTGGGGGGAGACACCTCCGACGGGGATGGGTGTTCGACATTCACAAGCCCATGGGAACAGTGGAACAGAGGGCACCAGCCATGGGCAGCCGCCACTGCACCTAAACAGCTGCAATGGAGGCAGTGCTGGGGGCTGTCCAGGAGGGGCAGCATCACCCTGTAAATGTGACACTCCCCCCTTGAGCTTGTATATCTGGCTTCGGAACCCCTTAGTGAGCCCCCAACGCAACATGTCCGGGACCACATGACAGCAGACATGTTCGTGTCTGTTCCTGCTCTGAGGGGGGACATGCCCCATCCTCAGTGGTGGTACCACCAGAAGGTGGTGCAGAGCCAACAGAGGTTGAGGTCCAAGGCTGGGCCCCAGATGTGCTGGTGGCCGGTGCCATGGTCAGCTGAAGTGGGACAGGAGGTTCTGCCGGGACCTCCCAACCCATACAGCTTATGGTGTTGCAGTTTAAACCCACATATGGCTTAGTGATAGACAACAGCATTCAGGATTACCTACAACAGTATGCATAGATATCACCATCAACCCAAAACAACAGATGGTATACATTTGCAGAGGGAGCACAACAGATGAATATATACTGCATGCCATCTGTACAATGTGTAGTAGACATGTGACCGCAGCTATGAGCAGTTGCCCATTATTGGCTTGTCACTGGGAACCCCAAACAGTGTCTGTCATACCACTGTTTCATGTGACATATATCCAGTCAGGGATGCGATGGCAGTAACACATCCCTATCATCATGTACTGTCTGCAATCCTCAAACTATGCTCCTGCTGTGCACAGATGTGTGCTCAGTGTGTAACACAGGAAACAAATGGTTCCACACACTGACCAGTTCACAGATGGCCCTACAGATGGGGGTCCCTCATGAACAGAGTACTGTCATGTCTGTATTAAAACATGCAGAATAGTCATTACCACACCCAACATGTTAAACAGGCAGTAGTCTCAATGCAGCATAGCTACACTTACATGCTGTGTGTGTGTGTGTGTGTGTGTGTGTGTGTGTGTGTGTGTGTGTGTGTGTGTGTGTGTGTGTGTGTGTGTTACTGTGTCAGTGAATCCGTGAGTGTGTGGGTGTGTTACTGTGTCTCTGAATACATGTGTGTGAATTCCTGAGTGTGTGGGTGCAGTTGTGTGTTCTTATCCTGTCATGGGAATGTGTATTAATGCTTCCCAATGAGGCATCATGCTTCCCACTGGCCTCTACCCTTGTCATCAGCTAGACTGCTCTCTTACCTCCCCACTCCATGTAACAGTACCTGTGATGTCACCCAGTATGGATGTCATGTCTGTAGCTGCAGTAGCTTAATACAATGCTATCATGCTCTTGGATCAGTAGACGTGTTTGGAATGTGGGACTTTCTAACTGTGATGTGGAAGCTACAAGGTGCATGCTGTTATTTTCATACATACCTGTGAATAGTCCACATTTACATATGGGACACTAACTGCAAACACTGACATCCACCGGCACATGCAATTAGACCTAAAGGAGGAAAGCAGAACATCATGACCAACATGCAGTTACTGTTGTTACACAAGACACATACTGTTAATAGTACAAAATGCATTGTAAACCTGTACTACATGGTATGTCTGCTGCCTGTCAACAGTACACAACAATAGTAATCTATACGTATCTTCCTAGTCTGTTCACCCTGTGCATCAGACCATATGAATATGTCCCTGCACTGATGGTATGGATGACAGGGATGTGGCACAGGCATCATCATATGCACAGGGTGATAATGCTTGCCAGAGGCCTAGGCTGCACCATAGGATGACATCATATGTGTGGGTTAGGGCCTTTGATCTAATTGGGTGTGTGTGGATGTTATGCATATATGTGTTGTGGTTCTCTACATATGTTTCCGGTGTGTGCGTGTATGTATGCACACAGTTCTGGCATGTGTCTGACCTACACAGGGGTATTATTGACAGCTGTGGACTGTACAGGCCAGGTTTTACAGTTCATGGTGTCCGGCCACGACCACGTGACATGTGCCTGCCAGGGGTTGCATGGGCACTACCAGGCAGTGGTGCAGATTGGGTACTGTCTGATGACACATGTCCACTGGAACCGTGTCCCTGTTGGGACCATCCAGGGCCATGAGGACATGGCCTGCTGTGTCATGGTGTGGACAACACAGCACCAGCTGCACTGCTGCTGCTACTGCCACTATAGGAGCGGGCATGTGAGGTAGCTCATTCACATAGACCTGAAACAGGTGATGTAGCAGGCCTACGTCCATGTGCCCGATGCCTCACCCCTACCAGATGTTCCAACACAAACAGCTCACATTCGCAGATTGTCATGCAACGGTCAAGGACTCCCACCATGTCACCCAATTGTCTATCCAAAGCTTCAGCAATCTGCTGTTGAGCATTTACCATTGCCTGGATGTTGTTGTTGTTTAAAGAATGGACAGCAGCCCTCTGAAGCCTCTGATCTTCTCTGCTCTGCCATTCAGCACATGCCTGTGCCTCCATTACAGCCTGAAACATACCTCTGGTGACACCAGCTGCTGCGCTCTGTCTTGCAGGGACATGTTGGCCAGAGGTCCCTTGCAGGAACATGTTGGCCAGAGGTCCTCCTATGTGCAGCACTGGCCACATGCCTGTGTGGGGCATCACCAGTCAGTTGGCTGACAACATGGTGTGCAGGCACACCTTCCATTGCCTCCACACTTTCCTGCTCCAAGCTACCACATGCCAACTGTCTTTTCTCTATGGCCACTGGCTATGGGGTATGTGTAGGCATGAGAACTGTGTGGGGGGATAAGGGGGATATAGGTGGAATGGCAACCAATGGCACAGATTCAGCCCCTGACAACCCTGCCTGTGCCTCAGTCATACATTCACCATCACTGCTAGAGTTTGTGGGGACACTAACATCAGATGGACCACAGGAGGGGAGCGCACCTACATCACCTGTGAGGAGCAAGAACTGTACATTACAATCTATACAATAGACAGACACACACAGACACACGCTATGGCAACCAACATGCATGTGATATGACAGAAGGCATGCAACATGCATGTGATACGGCAGATGGCATGCCGCTCAGACAATAATAGTGGTAGTTATCATACATCCCTGGGTTGCACACAACAGCATGCATGTGTCATAGCAGAAGGCATGCAAATTACACAATCATAGTAGTAGTTAGCATACATCCCTGTGTTACATCATATAGACCAGTGCAGGTTAACAGTACACCTGCCTGATGTGTAGCATATGACCATGAATATCACATGTAGTATGACATGTGATCTGCTGACATGTGCAATGAGATGCATACATGTTTAACACAATGGTGTCCTGTCAAATATACAGTGGGGTAATGGTGTCCCAATGCAGTGTTGTCTGTCTGCCCTACAGATATACTGCACATTTAGCTGATGTGCATGACCATTGCAGGGAGTAATGCGATGTCTCTATTGCTATGCAGTGTGAGTTACAGACACAGTTCATAGCCATGACTGTGTTCAGATACAATACATAACATAAACTTCAAAAGAGACCACAGCTCTCTCTGTTCTGAGTCAGGCAGAATTTTTTCCCCTCCCTCTCACCCATTTAAGTTGTCTTGTTAAATACCACTGTCTTTCTAGTTGCCCGCCTCTTATGTTAATCTGACCATATATCTCATTTCTCTCTACTTTCACTGGCTTATGTGAGTAATCACAAAACCATCACTTTTGAAATCCCACCCCTTCAATTATTTAAATTTATTGGCCATCCTACAGTATTTCATAGTACCAAAATACAAAAGTGACCACCCCTTTCAGTCCATCTTGCTGTTTTAAAAATAGTAACTCTCCACTAAACCTTAACTTTTTAAACAGGTAAAACTCAAGTTACCTACTTTCATATCTAACTTCTCTAGTGCACACTGCAGAGTGCATTCTTTTCAATCTTACCTTTAAGCATCCCTGTGACTAGCACTTTCTCTAATACCTGCTGGAAAGCACTAGGAAGCCTTCAACTCATACAAACACTGCACTCTCCTTGTTAACAAGGAGAAATTAATAGTAGGCACTAAACAGCCTATAATTGCAAAGTACCTTGCTAAGGAAACAGCTCCTATACTTTACAAAGAAAAAAAAAAAGCCCCAAAACAGGCATGTCCAAGGGTCAGCTTCCAGTGATTTCTCCTGTCCACCTGGTGAATCTGGGCATACTGGGGCAATGCAGCAATTGCCTCATGTACAGACAACCCTCTCCTCCTACCACCCAACACTACAACCTGTGAGAGATGCACTTATATAGCCAAAATGGAAGCAAAGCTCTCTCTACCCAAGATTGTGCTAAACAGTCAAGAGGAGAAGGTTAACACCCACACTACACCTCAAGCAACACATAGCCCTTCTAAACCCACACCACCAACACCCACATATAGCAACACTAAATCCACATATGCAGAGGCCCTTAACTGTAACCTGCCCAAGCAACAAAGACCTCTGAAGCTGAAACACAAACAAACACCAATCACAACCAATGTGTCACATAGTTCACAACACCAGTGTGCCACCCAGCAACAGCCCCTAAGGCAAGACAATGTGCCTAACACTTTAGTCATAGGTGACTCTATAGTCCGGCACACTGATGTCCCTCTCACCAGGTTGAATAAGGAGAAAGTTACAGTCAGCTGCCAGGATCCGCCACATAATGCATGCACTCAAGTCACTCCACAACAAGTACAAATATGACTCTGTCATTGTCCATGTTGGAGTGAATGACTTGAGGCATACCTCCCTGGACTACATGAAAAGAGACATGGAAGAGCTCTCGGATCATGTGGCCCAGGCAGGTATGACCCTAGCCCTGAGTAGCATCCTGCCTTCACCCAGAATGATACCACAATATAAGGATAAAATGATTGACTTCAACAATTGGCTAAGCTTAAGGTGTCATTCAAAGGGATCCAGTATCTGTCTGCCTGGGATGACATGATTGACAGACCACGATGCTTTGCCAGAGATGGTCTGCACCTGTCGCCCCTAGGATTCAGGTTACTGGCTAAGGTTCTTGCCACCCTATAGTGCCTTTTTAAGCAAACTTCAAAGGACAAAACCACCACCATAACAGGTACAAGCATGCAAAATCTGAAGGTAATGCTACTCAATGCTAGAAGTCTAAACCTCAAAATGCACTCTCTCGAGGCACTCTAAAAATGGAGAACATCGATATCTGTGCAGTAACTGAGACCTGGTTCAAGGCTCCAGAGAGCACCCCTGCAATACCAGGCTACAACTCTTACCACACTTTTCGCCCACCAAACCAGGACCGAAACACTAAAGGTGGAGGAGTGCCAATATTCACCAAGGATATTCACACCACCAGGCTAGTTGGCCACACAATGTGTCTGAAATTCTCCAAGTGCAACTAACACTAGGTAAGACTGCAATCCAAATTGTAGCTTGCTACAGATCCCCCACCATACCCCAAGATTCTCACTACACCTTTCTAAACATACTGGAAAATATTAAGATAGAACCAAACATCTTAATACTGGGTGATTTTAACTACCCTGCCATTAACTGGGAAACTACTCATGTCCCAACACCTTTGCTTAGCGGTTCTTGGAATTCATAAATTCCAACGCCCTGGATCAACTAATCCATAGTCCCACCAGGGCTCCAATATCCTAGACCTGGTCATTACCAACATGGAAATCAATGCTCCATACCTATGGTCACCCCTCGTTAGTCAGGTCTGACCATAAGCTAATCACCCTTAACATCCACATCCCACCCCACCCCAGTAAAAAAAACACCATAAAAACTTCTCTAAAGCCAACTTCATGCTACCCAAGTCAGAAGTGACAAACTTCATGACACCCATGCAGACAGGGAACTGAAAGTTCAACTGCTGAATCCTACACTACGGCACTGTCACGAGCACATCCACTCATGCATGAATCGTGCCATCCCAAATAGAACCAAAATGCTCTCATCCAAAAAAGGAAGCCAATCTGGTGGTCCCCTGCCATAAACAAACTTTACAACAAAGGAAGGAAGAAACTTTTGCAGAAAAGAGGAAAATCCCAGGATGCAAAAAACTCCCTTACTAGCCTCAGTAAACTGAGATGCCTCATAAAATCCTCCAAAGCTAGTTACGAAAATAAAATTGCCAAAGATTCCAAAGACAACCACAAAGCATTCTATAATTATGTCAAGAATCTAAATGGCAATGCTCAGATCTGCTCTGAGCTAAAACAGAATGGCATTAAATATACTGATCCGAAGGATATTGCCAATATCCTGGCAGATCGATTCAGTGCCAACTTCACCCCTCTCACCCCTAAATGGCCCATCTCAATACCGGAAGATTGCCAAATTCCAGTAATAATGGCCACACAGGTACAAAACGCACTCTCTAAAGCCAAGAATACAGCATCCATGGGACCAGATGACATCCCGGGCTGTGTATTACATGAACTACAATATGAACTGGCACCTCACCTAAGTGTCATGTTTAATCATAGCCTCACCTCAGGTTTCGTGCCCACTGAGTGGCGCAGAGCTATAGTTATCCCAATCCACAGGGGGGATCCACCTTGGATCCCGGAAACTACCGTCCCATCAGTCTGACAAGCCTTATCTGCAAGGCCATGGAGCGTATTATCATGGAACTTATAAACAAAGACATTGGCAACCTTCAAACACTGGACCCCACCCAGTTTGGGTTTGTGAAGGGCCGATCTTGTCTCCTGAACCTGATTGACTTCTTTGAATCAGTCTCCAGAGCCATGGACAAGGGTAAGGTGGTCCACACAGCCTATCTAGACCTTGCCAAGGCCTTTGACACCATCCCCCACTCTGGAATCATAGATAAACTTACTAAGTTGGGCATTAATCCCTATGTCACCCAATGGGTTGCTAAATGGCTTACTGATAGAACCCACACTGTAAAAGTAGCCGACTCCAAATCCTGTTCCAGACAAGTGACAAGTGGAGTACCTCAGGGTTCAGTCCTGAGGCCGCTCTTGTTTGGCATCTACTTCTCTGAAGTACAGGTCAACACTAAGGGACTCTGGCTAACAAAGTTTGCAGATGACTGCAAACTGGGAGCCATTATTGAATCCCAAATGATGTGGATACTCTACAAAGGGCCTTACAGAAACAGATGCTTGGTGCCAGAGCCATGGGCTCAAGCTCAATGCCAAGAAATGTATTGTTATCCCCTTTGGGAAAAAACATGTATCCATGAATTACCATATAGGTGGCAGTACACTAAACACAGAAAGTGTGATAAGAGACTTAAGGACACAGGTGGACAGTGGTCTCACCTTCGATAACCACATCACCACAACAGTCAGGAAATCCTTCTATGTGGCACACCTCATCATGAAGGGCTTTTCATCCAGAAAAAGGAGGTCATTGTCCCACTGTACTCATCCCTCATTAGACCCATTATAGAATACAATGCCCCATTTGGTATGTACCTCTCAAGACATCTGCAACAACTGGAAAGGCCTCAGAAATACCTCACTAAAAGAATCACAGGCCTAAAGCAGATGGCCTATGCTGTCCGCCTAAAAACTCCAGCTATACTCTGTGCATATCGTCTACTCAGAAGGCGATCTCTGCTTAGCATACAAGGCCATGTCAAACCCAGAGCTGTTGGACATGCTACACTTAAAGAAATCCCAATCCCTCAGAGCTACACGCTCCAGGGATCTAAACCTTGTCATCACAATAAACAAAACATGTTGGAGGGATAGGTTCCTGACCCAGAGACTCCCCAGACTCTGGAATAGATTGCCCATACATGTCAAGTAGAGTGCCTCTTTGGACCTCTTCAAGAGGAACCTTGACGATTGGATGGGAGAAAGGAAATTCACCCCAGGGATCACGTCAGTCGCCCTGCTAGACAGGGGTCCAGGAAAGTAAATAATGTGGGAAGAAATATTCAGGGAATTGTTATGGCTAGGCTTGTATAGGCCCTAGGGCTGATAGCCTAGTACTAACCTATGAACCTATGAACCTATGAACCTATATATACTGTGGAATGTGACCCATGTCACTGAGGTGCATACACACTAAACAATGATGTGGAATGTGTGACACAGGTCACTGAAGGATATACGGATGACACCCCTGCACATCTGCAACCATATTGCTGCTGCCTGGCAACTATGACCAGACATGTCAAACTCGTCAGTACACCATGTCCCACATGACATCTGTGTACCACACACACACACAAGAGGAGCAACTATGACATTGATGTCTGACACCAGCAAGGGGAATGTACTGTATCTGTGGGCTGATGTAGTTGTCTGTGTATGTATGTGGATACTGTACAGGTGACTGCTGTCATGTCGTGACACACTCAAGATATTCAACACATCTTATGTTGTGGATTGATGTCACGCCTACACAAAATGTGCACAGGCCTGTAGGATGTCCAGTGTTCCACACCTGCAATATAACTATTACACAAAGGCCATAGTTGGACCATTTGAAGCCAATGTATGACAGGGTATACACGCAAGCACATCACGTCTACTGTGTGTGTTGCTTCATGTCTCTGGCCATCCTCCATGGCCATGTGTGTACATGTGTTGGCCAAATGGTTGTGACGGGCATCTATTTCACATGTCTGTGTTGTCCCATATGACATACACCCATAGATGTCATTTGCTCTATTGGCGACAGGGTTATGCAGACAAAGGGTGGTATCTTTGGTATGTGGGATATGTTTTTCAGGATAGTTAGGCAGTGTTGCAGCCAGCCCACTATATGTCATGGACATGTCAGATAGCACATCACATTGTGTGACATTCATAGCAGGGGTATGATCTACACTGCTGAATCCTGTGGGCTGACCATACTCCAGCTCACTGTGTAGTACTGTTTGTATTCCCCACATGTGTAGTTCATCTGTAGTACCTATCCCTAGAGTGAACAGCACCTCCACCATTGTATGCACAGCTGTCTACACATCTGGCAATGACAGTTTGTGAGGTATCATGTCAGTGTTTCACATATTTTGCAAGTATTGCACATGGGTAGCCATTGTGATGTATTGCAGGTCCGACCTGTATATTGTGACAGGACCATACATTAAGTGTACATGTGGTAAATGGCCACATGGCAGATAGATCTGTGCATTAACATGCCTGATAAATAATAAGTCTCATCTGCAATGGGCTGCTGTTGCAGTGGAATGCCAGAGGTACCTAAATAGGAGTAACACAGCAGTATGATCATTATCCACACCTGTATGATAGCTCCAGGGTGCAATGTGCATGTTAACATATACTCTAGCACAATAGACTATACTATGGAGTATGCACATGTGTGCATACACAGAGTAGCATACTATAGTATGTGGCATGTGTGAATACATGCCGTGGATATGATGTTACATTACATATTGTACAGTGACACATGTAACTATATGGAATATAGTTGTTATAGCTGCAGTAGTGACTTAAAAGGCAACTCCAGGCTCATTGGTTGAGAGACACCCACCTCCATAATATCGGCTAAGGCTTGTGGATGTTGTTCTGCAGGTGTCCCCAGGTTGGCCAGTAGCTCCTCGGTACATGTGAGTGGGGGCTGGGTTTGTGGCCCACGACCTGTTGCAACTTGTTCCCTGGTGATTGCATTTGCACGCTGTTTCGCCTGTCTAATGAGGTCTGTACAGTGTCTGTGCACCTGCTAGTATGTGCTGTTGTGGCCAACCACATTATTAACCCTCCTGCAAAGTTCCTGCTACAGGGCATCCCACTGCTGTGCATCCTGTGGCACATGGCTGAACAGGACATCCTGATTGTCATGTAGGTATGGGATGAGAGCATCATACTCCAAGCAGATATAAGGTGGTAGCCTTGCACGAGGCATACCTGAAAGGCATAATGATGGAGACAGGTCACAGTAACTCACAGAGATGTACAGAGCTATAGCTGAACATACATGTTCATCACATTTATTACGATTAAATATTTGTCTTTGCAAATCTACATGACACTGACACCACTGACATGTTTGTGTCGTACACATTTGACACTCAATGGTGATTGGATATTATCACTATATATGTGTGTGTGTCACCTGACTACATTGCTCATACTCCATGTGGATGCTGTCTTGATGTGGGCATGTCTGTTTGCCTGTACTGGTGTTCTTACCTATCAGCACACGGCTGGATGCGTCCACATTAATGCAGTTGACCTTGATGCTGTGTATATGTCACATATAAAGACTTATACTGCCTTAACGGACATGACCTGTGACCCTGCAGACTTGCTCACGACAGGTTTTACATGTATGTGTTTTGCCATATACATTTACATGGCACTGTACAGCAATTCAACATCCTGCCATCTATCACCTGTGTTGCACATGTGATACACATGGGACACTGGCTAGCCAGATGGTATCTGCAGGGATGGATATCAACTATAGCATGTACGGTCAAAGACAACTAGTAGGCTATATGCCCTGGGCCATGTATGAATCTAGGATGAAAGGCTACCAAACTGTAGCCGACAGGCAGGTTTCTGGGGCCAGGTGAAGCAATGCCACATAACTGATCCACAGGGTTAATGATACATTTACCATGCAGTCATTACACCATGTCTGAGAAGGGGGCAATGTGCAGCTTTGCTGGACAGGAATGCATAGTATGGCAGGAGTATGTAAAGTGTATGGGACAAGGATCTGTCCAGCATGTGGTGATCCTAGTGCTAGGAAGGTGGATGTCCATGGAGTATGTGCTTGAGATCAGGATGTGTACGTGTAGCATGTCCAACATCACTGGGTTGGACATGGCTTTATTCAGGGTAGGCATCATGCTACATAGTGGAGATGAGGATTGGGAAGGCTGGTGTAGGCAATCTGAACATGGCCAATACCCCTTAAAGGAAATATGTGATCTGATATGGGACACTTAAGTGTTGAATGTGGCTAGACAATGATCTTTATATTCATGGATGGCACCCTGAAATGATTAGGGTTGCCACATAGACTACCTGACAGGTGTGGTGACGTAACTATCACAGGAAAGACAACTGCCCAGCTGCATCCCTTACACACAGTGTCCATTATGTTGACCGCTGCCTAGGTGGTAGTTCATGGGTACAGGATTATTAACATAGGGGTGACAATTCAATATGTAGCTGTCAGATTGTGGCCATATGTCACACACCTCACTCACAAAGCCCCTTCTGTATGTTGTCCACAACACTCTGAGTCAGCTATTGCTCCTAGGTCATAGTAATTTGCTTAGTTCAATAGGCAGATGTCTTCTGTTAGTCTGTGTGGTATAGACTACAATGAGGGGGAGTACAATAAATTAACCCTGTCTTACTGTAGCTGGCACTGGAGTGATGTGCATGTATTATTCAGACACCTTCTGTAGTGTTGGTTCTGCCAGCAGTACCATTGCAAAACACTCCTGTGACATAGGAATCTACATCTAGTATACTTAGTGTAGGTGGAACACAGTATGGGTGATGATGTCCTATGACCTGGAAAGGTTATGATATGCAGTGTGAAATCAACCTTACTGTCATCTACATCTGTACTGCTGACATCAAATAATTTGATCAAGGTGCATGGCCTTTCAGACCAGACTCAGCAGGGTAGTAGTGCAGTACTTCCCATTATCAGTGGTGTCTCCTCCTTTGTGGGTTGTGATACCTGTTGGTGTGCACCATTCAGTGTGTACACAGCCTGATATGAAGCTACGTTTTACATGATGTGTATGTGGAGAGCAACTTGTTTTGCCATATGTGCATGATACAACCTGGGATGTGGACAGGTCCCATGTAGCCTGAGTGCAGCTTGTACCTGCAATGTTGTGGTTACAGGGGCTCTGTAGTGTACATGGATATATGATTGTGTACATGTTGGGGGGGTGGGCAGTGTGTTTATGTTATCCAAGACCCTATCTGGATTGCTTATTCATGCTCAGCACTTGTTCAGAACTTGTAAGCACTACGTAAGCTATTAATTACTATATCACTCAATCTTCCTCATTACCTAGAGGTAAACAGTTTTTTTACATACTTTTCTCACTTGCTTAGAGTAAAACAGCTCTTGTACTCACTTTCCTCACTTATCTAGGGCAAAATAGTTTTATGTTCAGGAATGTCCAAGGGTCAGCTCCCAGTGTTCTCTCCTGTCTATCTGATGAATCTGGACATCTTGAGACAATGTAGAAATTGCCTCATGTACACAGATAACCCTCTCCACCTACCACCCAACACTGCAACCTGTGAGAGATGCACTTATCTAGCCAAACTGGAGGTAAAGCTCTCTTCAACCAAGACTGAACTTGACAGTCATGTGGAGAAGGTAAACATTTGCACACCACACTCATCACATAGTCTCACTAAATCTACACCACCATAAACCACACATAGTAACACAAAAACATTCATGAAGGCTCTCAATAACAATCTGTCCAAGCAACAGAGACCTCCAAAGTGGAAACACAAGCAGCCTCCATCCCCCAACCCAACCCCAATGGCACATAGCCCACAGACTCAATGTGCCACTCAACCACAGCCAACAAGGCAAATCAACGTACCCAACACACTAGTCATAGGTGACTCTATAGTCAGGCACACTGATGTCTCACTCACCAGGCTAAACAAGGAGAAGGTTACTGTCAGTTGCCTGTCGGGTATCAGGATCTGCCACATAACCCACGCACTCAGGTCACTCCAAAACAAGTACAAATATGACTCTGTCATTGTCCATGTTGGTGTGAATGACCTGAGATGTACCTCCCTAGACTACATGAAAAGAGACATGGAAGAGCTTTCTGATGTTGTAGCCCAGGCAGGTATGTCCCTAGCCCTGAGTAGCATTATGCCATCACCCAGAATAATACCGCAGTATGAGTACAAAATGATTGACTTCAACAATTGGCTAAGCTTCTGGTGTCATTCTAAGGGGATCCAGAATCTGTCTGCTTGGGATGACATGGTCGACAGACCATGATGCTTTGCAACAGATGGCCTGCAACTGTCGCCCCATGGATTCTGGATACTGGCTAAGGCTCTTTCTGCCCCTATAGTGCCTTCTTTAGTCAAAGTTCAAATTACATATTCACCACCATAACAGGAACAGGCAAGCACAAACTGAGGGTAATGCTACTCAATGCTGGAAGTCTAAATCTCAAAATGCACTCACTCGAGGCACTTCTTGTAATGGAGAACACCGATATCTGTGCAGTGACTGAGACCTGGTTCAAGGCTCCAGAGAACACCCCTGCACAACCAGGCTATAACTCATACCACACTTTTGGGCAAAGTAACCTGGACCAAAACACCTAAGGCAGAGGTGTGTCCATATTCATTAAGGATATCCACCCCTCCAGGCTAGTTGCTTAGCACAATGCATCCTAGGTTATCCAAGTGCAACTACCTCTGGGCTAAACTGCAGTCCAAATCGTAGCTCACTACAGATCCCCCACCATGCCCCAAGATTCCCACTCCTCTTTTCTTGATGCACTGGAAATTATTAGGGTTCAACCAAACACCTTACTAATGGGTGACTTCACCTACCCCACCATTAACTGGGAAAACTACTCGTGTACCAACTCATTAGCTCAACGCTTTTTGGAATTCATAAACTCCAATGCCCTGGACCAACTTATCCACACACCCACCAGGGACAACAATATCCTAGACCTAGGCATGATCAACACGAGTGACCTGTGTCCCACACCTGAAGTCAACTCCTCGTTGGTCCGATCCGACCATAAGCTAAACACCCTTGATATCCACATCCTGCCCCCACCCCCCATTAAGGAAACCACAGTATAATATTTCTACAAAGCCAACTTCATGCTTCTTAAGACAGAAGTGATAAACTTTGACACCCATGCAGATGGACAATACAGTTACAACTGCTGAATCCTACAAAAATGCACTCTGTAAGCACTTACACGAGTGCATGGATCATGCTATCCCAAACAGAACTAAGACACTATTCTCCAAAATAAAGAAGCCAATCTGGTGGTCCCCTGCCACAAACAAACTGTACAACAGAAGGAAGAAACTGTTGCAAAAGAGAGTACAATCCCATGAGTGGAGAAGCTCCCTGGTCAGCCTCAGTAAGAAGCTGAGATCCCTTATAAGATCCTCCAAAGCTTGCTATGAAAACAAAACCACCTATAATTCCAAGGACAACCACAAAGCATTCTATAGCTATGTCAAATATCTTGTTGCCAACACCCAGATCTGCTCTGAGTTACAGCACAGAGGCACGGACATTACAGAACCAAATGATATTGCCAACATCCTGGCAGATAGGTTCAGTGCTACCTTTCCTCCCTCTCACCCCCTAAAGGGCCCATATCTATACAGGAAGAATGCAGAGTCCCTGTAATCACAACTACACAGGTAAAAGCTGCACTCTCTAAAGCCAATATCACAGCATCCATGGGACCGGATAACATCCCAGGCTGCGTTTTACACAAACTTCAGAATGAACTGGCTCCCCACTTACACACCATGTTCAATAATAGCCTCGCATCAGGCTTTGTGCACCCTGAAGGCACACAGCAACAGTTATCCCACTCCACAAAGGTGGTGCCACAATGGACCACGGGACATATTGCCCTATAAGCCTGACTAGCCTGGTCTGCAAGGCTATGGAGCACATCATCATGGATCTCAGTCACCGAGACATTGGGTACCTCCAAACCTTTGACCACTCCCAGTTTGGCTTTGTTAAGGGCAGACCATGCCTCCTAAACCTGGTGGACTTCTTTGAGACAGTTACTAAGGCGTTAGATGAGGGTACGGAGGTCCACACAGCCTACCTTGATCTCTCAAAAGCTTTCAACACCATTCCCCATTCTGGTATTACCGACATACCCATCCACTTGAACATTAACCCCTACGTCATGAGACAGTTTACAAAGTGGCTCACGGACAGAACCCACACAGTGGGAGTTGCATACCCTAGGTCCGACTGTAAACCAGTTACAAGTGGTGTCACCCAAGGCTCAGTCCTATGACCCCTCTTGTTCGGTCTATACTTCTCTGAGGTACAGGCAAGCACAAGAGGACTTTGATTGAAAAGGTTTGCAGATGACTGCAAATTGGGGGCCATAATTGTTTCCCCAGCTGATACAGGCACCCTCCAGAAGGGTCACACTGAGACGGATACCTGGTGTCAATATCATGGCCTCAAGCTGAATGCCAAAAAGTGCATAGTCATCCCCTTTAGGTAAAATTAATTACCCACGGACTACCACATAGGTGCTAGTCCCCTACATACAGACAAGGTAATAAGGGATCTGGGAACCCAAGTAGATAGCAATCTCTCCTTGGATAACCATAATGCCAAGGTGGTTACAATATCCTTCTATGTGGCCCCCCTAATCTCAAATGGGTTTGCATGCAGAACAAAGGAGGCCATTGTGCCTCTCTACTCATGACTTATTAGACCCATTAAAGGATACAACACCCCATTTGGGATGTACCTTACAAGCCAACTGCAACAGCTTGAAAGACCACAACAGTACCACACCAAGAAGATTACTGACCTCAAACAGATGACCTATGCAACCCAACTAAAGAAACTCCAGCTGTACTCGGTTGCGTACAGCATACTCACAGGTGATCTCTGCTTGATATACAAGGCCCATGTCCAACCCAGTATTGCTGGATATGCTTCCTAAAAAAAGCCCCTGAGAGCCACATGCTCTAGGGATATACACCTAACCACGATAAACTAAGACGTGCTGGAGGGATAGATTCCTGACCCGGAGACTCCCCATGCTTTGGAACATGATTCCAATGTACATCAGGCAGGGCCCCTCACTAGCACTCTTCAAGAGAAACCTTGACGGGTGGATGGGAGACAGACATGTACCCTGGTGATCACTGCAGTGGCTCTGCAGGACAGAGGCACAGGGAACTAGTGGCTCTGCTGTTCAGAGGCACAGGGAACTAACCTAAGGGGGTGGCGGAAGCCAACACACTCTAGCTAGGCTTATAAATACCCTTGGGCAGACAGCCTAGTACCTACCTTTGAACTCATTACATGTCTTATGTGCATGGATAGTTAACTAGCTCTTCCATTTTACTTTGTTATCATGCTGATATACTGTCGGGTGACTAAAATTCATATGTATCCTGTTATTGTGTATTGCAAATGCCAATAGAAATAACTAATGTTTGCCTAACATAACAGTAATGCTATGTAAAATGTAATACATATCTGCCTATAATACTGTACAATACAAAGTTATTGGACCAATATCCCACAATGCAAATCATAATTGCACAGTAGGCCCACCTTCAACATTTTATTCTCAGTAATACACCCATACATACTATGTTACATATATATATCAACATATACTATCCCCTGTTATAGCACATACTTGTTGGACCAACCCTGCCACTGACAGTGGTTGGAGAGGAATTGTTGGGTTCAAAGTCATTATATAGCATCCCTTGTGGTGTATGCGGTGTTTGCCTTGTGACCTACAGCAGTACACACATAAATACTACAAGCGTCACTATGCTCAACAATACATCACTACAAGATAACTGTTCCAGTATATGTATTGCATACACTTTAATTATTACAGAACAGGTACTACATACACAGACATACTGAGTGTTCTACATACCTAATTAGTAACCCGAGGTGTCATTGACTGTTATTTCAATCCTTTTCAGTTTGTGTTTCCATCTTCTTTGTAATGTTCTGCTGGTATATACAGATGGTTTGAATGTGTGACAAGCCATCCTTTTATAGTTAAATATCAGTAACATGTGCTATTCGGACCACCAATTGTTGTTCCAAAGTAGTTAATTAATGCACATCAGCTGTGCAGCTACCCCATTAGCAAATACCATGGCAACAGTGGTGTATAACGGAGTGCTCCACTTAGGCATTGTCCCTTTGCCTTACTTTTGAGGAAGATGACCTGGATGTGTTGTTTGTGATGTATTTCAACAGCTATATGGAGACAGACAGAGATATATTAGCTTCATGACTCCCGTGGATTGTGTGTAATGGCTAGAAGATGTTGTTCTACATGTGAGTACAGTTGTTATATTTCAGAACATTGCTACTTATGCAGGGTTTGTTTGTACCTGATACTTCTGCAGATGTTTCAGTCTGGCAAGGATGTTTGGGCAGCTCAAGGCTGCATGGCTATGCATGAAAAGTTAGGTGATTTACAGTGTGCTCACCAGACATCTTTGGTTTCGTGTACATGTGTATCATACTGTGCTATTAATCAGTAATTGGTAACACTTCCTGGTGTACACACAACCCTCTGAAATGGGATTAGTGCAAACAAACCCTATAACATCAGCAGCTGTTCCATTGTATAACAGCAACTATTTCACATAGGGCCATGTTACTGTGCATCTCACAAGGTATGTTAAGGATTCTGCAGATGTCGTACAGTGAGTGAATGATTTGTGATGTTATTACAGTTTGTATTGTAATTGGTTTGGTTGTGGGGGAGATGTTGGTGGGTGTACATAGCAGATGCAGGTATGTAGGAACTGCTTTTATACATAATCGATATGTGTGTGAGGGTTCCTTCCCTATTTGAACACCTATCCTTTAGTGGACTAATACTATGGTAATTGCAGGCTGATTCATTAAAGCACTGTTAATTGGTTCCTGTATAGCATGCAGGTGATGTTAGTCCTTGAATCCTTTCGGCAATACATCGGAATGTAATAAAGTGTTGCTACATGAAAGCTGTCTGTGTATTTCTGTCATAGGTATTTACAGTCATTGGAGTTGTGTTGGTGACTGACCATCTTTGGCTAGGGTTGCCACCTTTTCAAATGGCCATAGTGGCACATTTTTAGGACATACATCAGATTTTACAGGCCAACACAAACCCACGGACAGTACAAAGGATATAACTTTCCTTTTTAGTCTAAATATAAACTTATTCTTGTAGCAGTTTAGTTGCTTATCCTGTTTCTTGCAACATACAGAAATAACTATTTTATGCAACAATTACATTACATATGGGACATAATTATGTCCTACAATCTCAGGACATTTGACATTTATAATATTTTTGGTCAGGACAAAACCGTCCAAAGTGGGGCTGTCCCTCGCAAAGTGGGACAGGTGGTAACCCTATCTTTGGCTCATGTCCATAGCACATATTTGTAATAGTGTATAGGCATATACTCTGCACATCCTTTGTTATAAAGTTTGATTGTGGCAGAATGTGTGATTGCTATGGTCCATGTTATACTCATATATGAAGACTTCAACCGCTGTATACGGGATACCTATGGAATCCCGAATGCACACAGTCCCGACACCCACAGTGCTGGGCCCAGACTCCCATACCCCACATTATCAACAGCAACAGTCAAACTCGAGAAAGTCACACAAACACGGAACACACACATGCACACACAGACACACTGCTACCCACCACATCCAAACAAAACATCCTACACTACATATGAGCAGGTGCGCAAGCCCCCCTACACCCCCCATGTGGGTGGCTGCGCACCCCACAGCCCCACTTTAATATTCTACCTCCAAGATCGCACAAACATACGCACAAAGCAAACCCACACCCACACATTACAGTCCCCCAGGAACACACACCACACTCAGAACGCACACTTACACACACTACAGCCCTCAGAAACACACTTACACACAGTAACCTACCTGAACCACAACACCAGAAGCACTAACTAAATGTCCCTTAAAATCAGGATTTTAAACCTTGCGCTTCTGGTGTTTCGGTACTGTGGTCTTTCGGACTTTAAGCCTCGTGATTACATGTGTCAGTATGTCATGCATTCGGTATTTGGTAGGTATCCCATTTATATGTACCTCCATTGGTGTGTAGATGTTGTTAATCTATCTATATATATCTACATATATATGTATATCCCCATATATCAACATCTCTCTCTCTCTCTCTCTATATATATATATATATATATATATATATATATATATATATATATATATATATATATAGATATATAGCTATATATATGTTGATTTATATATATATATATATATATATATATATATATATAGATATATAGATATATATATACATGTTGATTTTTATATATATATATATATATATATATATATACATATATAGCATACACCTTTCATTGGGTACATGGTGGTTTGTCCTATTTCCACACATTCCTCCCTTTTGTATTTTAACCTGTCAGAATACACATCTGCCATTGGTTCATCTCAGGTAGCTTAGCGGTAAGTTATTGTGAAGACTGAAAAATTTTTTGGGTTTTTGGGGGGTGGTTTTTCT